>NC_080053.1:28759078-29059078 GCF_026212465.1 Amaranthus tricolor
TCAATTTCCTAAAGGAGTTTTTTCCTTGGTTTTTTTTTGCATTCTTATGTTGCAGGTTATTAATCACGTGGGAATCGTGGAGTGAGGATTACCTAGAACGTAGCTTTTATTAGAGTCATATCTCAGTTTAAATTTTACTTTAAGTTGTTTAAATTTTATATGGACATAGATTGTGTTTCAGTCTTTTCTTATTGTAAGACCCTTTGTTGGATTTAAAATTATTAAGTCATTTCTTAGTCGTTAAGCCTTATATTTATTTTCTTATAAATAGATGTAGCTGTAACATTCCCATGAGTAGGTTTTAGCTCATTTTTTTTCATTAAAAGTGCTTTCAAAAGTTTAACCTATTATAAAGGTGTTACAGCTATATATTAAGAGTAGCATTTATCATTTGGTTTTGGCTTTTTATTCATTTTTAAAAAGCAACTAACAACCACTAATTAACTATTTTACCTAAACCTCCATAGAAATTGACTTATTAGGCAATATTTGTGCTTAAAAAACTAGTCAACACTTCTGACCAACAATCATCGGTCAAACAAACCCTAATAACTTAACAACTAAAAGGTGTTTCTTTGGATATGCATTAGGAGTGCAATAAATCAAAAGTTAATATTTATTTCTAATAATGATAATAAAGATCATAAGTTTAATATAATAATTTAAAAATATTCTTATAATTTCGATCATGTAAGGTCAGTATAGAATTGTTTTACTCAACCAAAAATCATTAGAATAACTTTTTCTAGAGATCATTTTTCGATAATATGATTTTAATATAAGAAATTTATATGTTAATAATTTGTATTGTTATACTAATCTAACCCATTTATAAAGTACATCTTATTGTGAACCGTCTCATACATAAATTTGTAAAACCGTTAATATATTTAGTAGTATACTTTTAATAAATACAAATAATCACAATGTTTCATCGTAAAAAGTAGGAACAAATTGCTGACAACTTTAGCTATAAGCCTATAAAATCTTTAAAACTCATCCGTTTTAATAATAGAGAAAATAATTAATAGTATTATAACGCACAATTATATGGTGACTTTCAGAAAAATACATTAAATTCAAGTAGATAAAAAAGTAAAAATTGTATAAAAAAATTTAAAATGACGCATAACATAAAATTTGAAAAACTGAAAAGTCATAATCCACCAATGCTCAATTGCTCATGTGAAGCAATACTTTTTTCTCACCCTTTAAATTTACTATGAGTGACAATATTTTTAGATGATAAAATAAGAGGTCAAATAAATTATATAGAGGAGAGATATTGTAAGTTAAACTCCCTTCTCGTTAATCTTAATCCTCTCATTTACTTTATGTTTTTTTTTTTTCTGTATTATTTTAATCTTATATATATATATATATATATATATATATATATATATATATATATATATATATATATATATATATATATATATGATTAATTGTATATAATAAAAAATTATAAAAAATAAATATTAATAAAATTTACATGGAGATGAATTAAATAAATTTATTTTTGACCGTAAATTAACAAAAAATACAAATTAAGACTGATCGTTAAAATATCAAAAGAACAAATTGAACAATTACCCAAAATCTTGATTAAGAATATCATTTTCATTTTTATATAGAGTTATTTTAGATTTATCAAATCATATACGATTTTTATTAATCGAGTCAATTTTAAAAGCTATATGTATTTATTTAATCAACGCATTTTATTTGAAACCGTCTCACCATAAAATGAGTCTATATAAGCAGACCAATTAATGTATTTTAAAAATTAATTATGTAAATAAAAAACTTTTTTTTAAAACTAAATATTGGGTCAACTCATATTAAGTCATCTTACGATAAGACGATCTAAATAAAGTTAGAAATTCTTGTGAGAGACGGTCTCTTTGAGTGACCATCTCTGATTGGGCCGCCCATTATATATTTTTCAAAATATTGTAAACAGACATTAAGAATGATGTAAGTAGATATAAGATATTTAAGATATTAAAAATAGACATTAAAAATACAATATATAAACATTAAAGATAATATAAATAGGCATTAAGAATACAATAATTAAACATCAATCTTTGAGATTTGAGTGTCCGCCTCTCCAAAAAATTAGGGTGTTACTAAAGTTCGCCATCCCCTCAAAATTACGTATTTGCCCCTAAAGTTTAATAAATTACAAAATTGCCATTGGACTTAAAACTTAATTAATAAATGTAAATCACACTTAATAACACTATTAACACTTTAATCCGGAAGATTTGTCTATATATATCGAATGCTCAGTCGCGTATGAAGTACGAATTCAAACACGGTACTATCTCTCTAAAAACTCTTAAACAAGCTGTTACCTATAATCGGTTAACTACGGCTAACGAAAGCGACTACGAATCGGATGCGGTACGTAAATTTTTCGATTTGAATCGTTTGAAATTTATAAAAAAAATAAAATTAAATCGCACAAAACTAGGCGATTGAAATCGCACAAAACTAGGCGACTGGACCATGGTTCAGTCGCCCAGTTTTGTGCGATTTATTTATTTTTTTTAAAAATTTTATTTTTTATTTATTTACGTAAATTTTATTATTATTATTATTATTATTGTTGTTGTTGTTGTTGTTGTTGTTGTTGTTGTCATTATTAATTATAATTTTCGTAATTTTTTATTATTATTATTGTTGTCATTATTATTTTATTATTAATATTATTATTATTATTATTATTATTATTATTATTATTATTATTATTATTATTATTTTTATTATTTTTATTAATTCTTTTTTTAGTATTAGTATTTTTATTAATTTTTGTTATAATTATTATTTAAATTTTCGTCATTAATGTAATTAATTTATATTATTTTGATTTCAAATTTGCAGGAGTTTGAAAACTTTGGAGACAACGTAGACTACTCCGGTAGCTTTGTTACGGATAGAGAATTTATTTCCGTAGATGAGTTACATAGTTGGGCCGATGCGATAGCAATAACAATTGGTTTTCAATTTACACTTGCTTCTTATAAAAAGAAAGAAGGACGTTCTAGAGTTAGTGTCTATTTAAGATGTCACCGCCATGGTAATATTAGGGGTGATGTACATAATCTAGATAATACTGCCCGACCTGGTTCTAAAAGTAGAAGTTGCGGGTGTAAATTTTTGATTGTAGGAAGTAGTCGTAAACCAGGAGAAAGACCTTGGACGGTACGGGTGTGTCCTGGTGAAAAAGGAAAACATAACCACCCGTTCTTAGTGTACAGAGATGGTCATATAAGGGCGAATAGGATCAATGTAGATATTCGGGAGCACATACGACAGCTTAGTGCAACCGGCCTTTATTATGAATTCTATTAGAGATAATTTTCCTGGTTTTTATGCTAGTATGAATCAGATATATAATATTAGGCAATCAATAAGGAGAGAAGAGATGGAGGGTAGGACTCTCCTTCAACACTGTCTTTATATGGCCATAAAACTTAATTACGTGGTCTGGACAGACTTGGATAGCGAAGGGCAATTGAGCAGACTGTTAATTGCAAATCCTACCTCTATCCAAATGATACGTACGTGGCCGTATGTTGTGCTGATAGATACAACGTACAAAACGAACAAACAAAAGTGGCCACTATGTGAAGTGATCGGAATGACGCCAACCAATCACAACTTCTTGATTGCGTTTTGTTTGATGTGAGATGAGGCGGCTTTGTCGTATTTGTGGGTGTTGCAGGGATTGAGAGATATTTCCGGCACTGCTCAGACTCCCAGCGTCATTGTAACCGATCGAGACGAAGGTTTATCTGCAGCTATTCGTGACGTCTTCCCATGTAAAAAGGTTTTGCTGATAAGGTATTATCGTTCTATGTATTGAATATGTCTTAATTACGTTCAATGTTTTGTTTAATGTAGATGTGCGGCATTTGTTATGCATCTGGCATATTGCCAACGACGTTGAGAACATGGTGGACAAGTTGTGTGGCGGGAAAAAAAATCAACAAGGTCAAATATTCAGACAGGGCAGATGGAACCCCTTGGTTGAAAGTTCTACAATCGGGGAATTTGAACAGCGATGGCAAGCGAACGTGAGTACGTGGTCGGTTAGGAACAAAAAGGTCGTTCGGTATCTGGCTGGAACATGGATTCCACTTAGAGAGAAATTTGTGCGTTCGTGGACAAATGATTGTTTCCACTTGGGTAACCAGACTACCAGCATAGTTGAAAGCCAACACTCGTCTTTCAAGTATTACCTTGGTAGCGGTAATAGCTCAGTCGATACCCTTTTTAAAAGTGCACACGCACAGATTACAAATCAGCAAGCCAGGATCCGACAAGCGCTACAGGAATCCATGAATTCTGTAGCAAGGTCGTTGTGACAACATTTCTTTAGACATTTATATCGCCACGTATCTATCTATGCCTTGGAGCAGCTCCAGCTTGATGATAACCACATGTTAGAACTGGGTGATTTTGTACTAAACAAATGCGGTTGTGTACTTCAACAAACCCATGGATTGCCGTGTGCATGCTATTTACATATGTGCATCGGTTCACATGGTGCTTTGTATGTGGATGACATTCATCAATTCTGGAGTACTTTGAGGTACACAGAGGTAGGAGACGAGACCAACGAAGGAGTACGATACGCGAACGCCAATGATAAGGAGTGCTTTCAATATCTGGTCGATGAAGTCCTTAAATCTGATCCTGCTGTTGTACGCCGAATGTCTCGGGTATTTGAATATGAACTACACCCAGAAGGAGTCGAAATACCTGAGCCTTACGCAAGTCCACCGAGAAAGGGAAGACCAAGCACAAGTAAAACCATGAGAAGGAAAAAAAGCGCATTTGAATATAGCAGATCATCTTCTCATGGTCGAGGGTCTAGATCTTCATCCCGCGGGAGGTCTAGTGGCAGATCTAGTGGTCGATAAACGCAATTTTCAGTAGGACTTAAGTTTAGTTTCAACTTATCCGGTACATGACTATCGTTTTTATTATTTACTTTCATTTGTTACAACTTCATCTTATTAACTTTATTTTCAATTACTGCAGATGATCTAGGAGGGCGCGATTTTTCAGAGTTTTCATAGCCTAATGACATCCCATTCATTCTTCCACCTTACTTGTTTGACTGGATTGATGTGTTAGGTGATGGTAATTGTGGATTTAGAGCTATTGTTGTCACAGAGCTGGTAGGCGAGGAAGCATGGCCTCTTTTAAGACGTGCTATGTGTAAGGAAATGCAAATGAACAGAGAGCAATACCTAGGTTTGTATCTATCCCAGGAGTCGTTAGACGAGGCTATATTCAGAATAGGTTCACACGGCAATGGACCTGCTCCTTTTATTTACTGGATGAATGCACCGATGGCTTTGTACTCTGCAGCAACGTTTCTAAACATTGGCATCGCTTATTATGGTTCTAGTAACGCTGACACGATGTACAACTGTTTGGTTCTTCCATTAAGGAAAGCACCGGGCGTGCATAGTGTAAATAAAGTTATACATATATGTTGGGTGAATGGAAATCATTATGTTCAACTTTTAATGAACGACGATTCATCCCCACTGCCGCCCATCCATCAACATTGGAGAGAAGTAGTTGACAATTTCACCAGACATATTGACACACATTTTACTACGAGGATTATGATCTGGAATAATCTACGCGGGCCACGACCACGACCAACTAATAACACCGCTGACGATGCTGTAAATTTAGATACTCCATAGTCTTACGTGTTGTATAAATCCTTATTTACTTGTATTATAGAAATGATTCAATTTGTATATAGTCCATAGTTATACTACTGTATATAGTGGTTGTTATAGAACAGATAGAAGACATTCATTGTGTATAGCAACGATTTAATTATAAATTAAATGTGATGTACATAGCGTTGACGAAAATAAATACTATCATTAATGTAAAACAGTTTAAGTACAGACTATGAAGGGCCATGCCCTTTATAAATTTGCCATTCGACAAATAAATCTCTACAATCATTTAGGTATATTTCTAACGCATATCGTTGACAGGGGTTGATATCCGTGAGCGAAGGAGGTAGTCTAGCCACTGGAGCGAATCGACTGGGCCATTCATTGAGGAACTGAAAAAACAAAAGGAAAAAAGGATTTAACAAGATATAAAACAACATCAAACAAACACAAACACATAGCATAAAACAAGTATATTTTCAAAACTCACGTATTCCGCTCTGCTCTGAGAAGGACTAGGAGCAGAACTGTACGGAGTCCATTCCACCTGCATGCAGGCTAAGTTAACAAATAAGAATAATGTACAATTAAAAACACATGCATAACAAAATTAACTTTAAGTACAATACTTGAGTCTCTGTCATTGAGTCAAGAACCCTGCGGCAGTCCTTCAGCCTGTCCACCTCACGACATGGTTTCTTCGTTGACCACATCTCCGCCCTAGTCATGTTTGGCACATCTTCTCGGTGAGGATGAGGGCGGAAAGCGGGAAAGTACTCATAGATCCATGTCTGGAGCAATGTCAGGCATCCCGCAACGGTCTTGCAACCAGCCCTAGATGCCATTCCGAGCTGCCGATACAAGTAGGCCAAGGTCACCGCACCCCAGGCCACCTCCTGCTGATCGACGTTCACGGCTAGTATCGGGTGAGGTCGCATGCCAATTCTGGTCTTATCCGCCAGCAAGGTAGTGCCGATGATAGCCATGTAGTACGCTGTCGTCTGGGTATCCATGGCCTGCGACCTATAACACAGCCGCATCAGTTCAGCAACGTTCACGCAGCCGCAGGTGAACGCACCCCTACGCCGAAGCTTAGACATAGGCTCCCTGAACAGATTGGTGATACCGACGTGCCACTCCGCCTCAGAAGGCTCAGCCGGCAGAGAACCTTCAATAGAAATGCCTAGTATGCGTTGCACGTCGTGCAACATAATCGTCATTTCCCCCATGGCATGTGGAAGGTGTTCGTATCCGGCTGCCACCTCTCCACGAACGCCGATATCAAAGCACAGTCGATGTGCTGGTGCATAATGTCCGATAGTCGGCCGAGGGAATTGGCAGATAGAACATCGTTTAGCGCATCGGACATATCCCTCAGTCGGATGATGGACTCCACCGGCCTCTTCCTAATACGGCAATCCAGAATCGGAGGCGTACGCTCGGAGCCGTCGAAAATAAGTTTAGCTATGTGCCCGCCATAGCTAGGGATCAGTTGCGTATCTGTCGGCACCCCGGGCTGGGGCGATGTGACTAACCAGTCCGTGTTAGCGGACTGTGAGGGCCTGCTCTCTCGTAGCGGCTCATTATCGACGAAACTACGTCCTGCACGCTCAGATGCGGCAAAAGAACTAGGGCCGCCACGTGCGAATCTCCTATCGGGCCCCTAAACAACAGTCCAGTCCAATGGGCGAGAATCGGGAGCTTCGTATTGAACATCATCAGCATCATTATCATCATCATCACGAGAAACCCCCCCAACTACTCTGGATGCTGCTAGACTGGTCATCAAGAGGGGTTCGGACTAGGTCTAGCTCACTCAACCTTTGGGCAATACTGTGTCTGGCAGCCTCTTCCTGCCAAGCCCTCCTAGCAAAACCCGTTACCCCCCTCTCATGCGGGTCCCCTCTGAGTAAGGTAGGCCTAGAACTACTACCTCTCAACAATTTTCTAAAAAACCCTTTTCTTTTCCTTGATTACCAGCCATTTACAACAATTTTTGAAAATTTCATTAAATATTAATAATAAATGAACATAATCAAACATTACGTTACATTAACCAGATGAACAAAAAACAATATTAATTTTCTAAATTGACAATAATCATAAAAATAATAACAACATTAACAAAAGTAATAACATTAATAATAATCATAACAATAATAACACAAATAATAACAATAATCATAACACTATTAACAAAAAAAATCATTATGAATAAAATTAAAGGTTAATATAATAACAATAATAATAATAACAACCACTATAATAATAATATAATAATAAAAATAATAAGAATAACAGTAATAATAATAATAATAATAATAATAATAATAATAATAATAATAATAATAATAATAATAATAACAATAATAATATAAATAAAAATAATAATAACTATTCTAAAAAACAAAATAATAAAAAAAATGGAAAAAAAAAACCAAACAACACCAATAATAAAAACAATTTTCAACACAACATACAAAGTTTATTAATAATAATAATATTAATTATAATAAACATATTTAAATAATAAATTAATAATTAAAAGAAAAATAATTATTTAATAATAAAAATAATAACAATCACTAAAATAATAAAAAATTATTAATAATATCAGTAATAATAATAATAATAACAACAACAATAATAAAATTAAAAATAACAATAATAATTATCAAAAACAAACGAAAAAAATAATTAAATGAATCGCCCAGATCTGAGCGTTTGAACCCCGGTTCAATCGCCACATTTTTGGCGATTGAACCGGGGTCCAATCGCCCAGATTTGGGCGATCCATTTTACTTTTTTTTTTTAATTTAAATAATTTACATTCCAAAAATAAAAAAAAAACCACAACAATAACAATAATAATAAAAACAATATAAAAAAGTTATTAAAAATAAACATAATAATATTAATTATAACAAACATATTTACATTAATAAATTAAAATTCAAAACATAAAAATATATTCAATAATAAAAATAATAACAATCACAACAATAATAATAAAATTATTAAAATAACTGTAATAAAAATAATAATAACAATAATAATAATATTAATATAATTAAAATTTATAATAATTATACAAAAACAAACGAAAAAAAAAAATTTGAATCGCGCAGATCTGGGCGATTCAACTTTAATTTTTTTTTTTCGTTTTTAAATTTAAATTAATTACATTCGAAAAAAAATTACCTCGATTAATTGTTTGCAAATTGAACTTAGTTTTTTCTCCAACAATTTGCTTTTGTAAGTTGGTTTTTAAGTGTGGTAAGAAAAATTTTAGTGAGGATGTGGTATATATAAAAAATTTTAAGTTCAATGGTAAAATCGTAATTTTTTGATTATTTAGAGGAAAATACATAATTTCTTTAGATGGTGGCGATAAAATGAAAAAGGTGGCGAAATTTAAGGATTGGTTTTGTCTTATTTGATATAGACCCACCTCCATTTTTGAAGTGTGCCCTATACACCTAGGATAATAGTACTTTTCATTGATTTAAAAACCCAACAAGCTTTGATCTTCAACCCACAAATCTCATCCATTTTTTCACTCTTCTCCATTCACATGAACCAAATATTCCATTCTTCCTACAACCCTTCATCAACATATTAAAAAAAAAAAAACAAAACCAAGTATTTTACCAAAATCAATGAATAATAACATGGTAAAATCATCATCATCATCATCATCATCATCTTTACTATCTCCATCAATTTCACCTCCAACAATTCACCAAAAACTTCAATTTCTACTAAAAAACCAACAAAATTGGTGGAATTATGCCATATTTTGGAAAACTTGTTCTAATAATCTTGATAATAGTTGCCCTATAATCTTAGGTTGGGGTGAGGGCCATTTTCAAGGCATCAAGCCCAAAAAGAAGCCCAACTTTGGTATTGTTCAAGATCAATTAGATGAGTTTGATCATGGTGGGTCCTCCATGAATGAGGTTGTTACTGATGTTGAGTGGTTTTATATGACGTCACCTTCCCGATCTTACCCTGTAAAGCAGAGGACTAGTGCCAATGGTGGAATAGGTACGCAAGGCCGTCCCTCAGATTTGAGCATCCCCGAGCAAAATATTAATTATGGGTCCGTCCATAATAGTAAATACTCCCGCTAATTTACTGAAATGTGACTTGGGATATTTATTTTTACACGCTATTTAGAACTTATTCAATGTTTAAAATTTATTATTATGTATAACGAAATATTATAAAAATTAGATATTAATAAATTTTACATTCAGGTTACATAAATAATATCTCATTTAACTATATTTTAATTTTTTTAAAAAAAAATAAAATACAAATTAATAGTAATAAGAGAATTATGTTAAAAAGTAAATGTCTCGTTTTCAGTGAGTTAGAAGGAATACACTCTAACCGTTATTGTGTAAAATAAAAGTATTTAAATAAAAAATATAATTTTAAAATGAAAATAACTCTGTTCTAATTAAACAATATAAAACTAATAATTATATAATAATGGGGACAAACTTTTAAAAAGAAAAAATGTGTATTACTTTTAAATATATTTTAATAATTTAAGTATTTATGCTCTGATTGATTTTATTTTATTTTATATCCTCCATTGTAGGTGCTCTAGCTAAGGCTTTTACAACGGGCTCACTGGTTTGGTTGAGTGGGGACCACTCAGTCCGATCTTATAATTGCGAACGGGTCAAGGATGCCCAGTCTCATGGGCTTCTTACCTTTGTGTGTATTCCTGTCCCTAATGGGGTTCTTGAGTTTGGCTCAATTGACTTGATTCAAGAAAATTGGGCCTTAATTGAACAAGCCCATTCCCAATTTGGACCTATGTATAACCTTGAATTGGGCCCCACAAATCTTGATGTTACATGGAGTACTACTACTACTAGTGGTGATGCCTTTGGTGACTCATGTCTAGTGGGTGCTACCAACCTAGTTCAAGACTCGAGCAAACCGACGGGCCGACAAAGGATTGTAAAGAAAAGAGGAAGAAAACTTAGCTCGGCCCCTGAAGGCCAAGCTATCGTTATAGACCATGTGGAAGCAGAACGACAAAGAAGAGAAAAGATGAATAGTCGATTCTATGCACTTCGATCAGTTGTACCAACTGTAACTAAAATGGATAAAGCTTCCTTGTTAAGCGATGCAGTTGCTTATATAAATGACTTAAATGAAAAGATTAATAGACTCGAGTCGCAAATCCAAAAGTCGATGCAAGCATCAACTAGTGAAAATGATAATGCCCTTTTTATGAGTAAGCAATATAGTCTGTTCGAGATTAATGATGTTGTTAATTATCGTAAAATTCCATTAGAGGTTGATGTTAACGTATTAGGGAATGAAGCCATGATTAGGGTTCAATGTGAGAACATAAATTATCCATCGGCAAGATTAATGGATGTGCTTAAGCAACTTAAATTACAAGTTCATCATGTTAGTGTTTCAACAATTGAAGATATGATGATTCTAGATGCTGTCATTGTCAAAGTTCCAGGGGAGTTGATGAATGATGTTTCAATGAAAGTTGCTATTGTAACAAGGTTAGAGCAATAGATTTCTTTAAAATGTATGTAATCGGTGGTGGATCAAATTATATTTGTGAAAATTGTTGAATATATCAAGTAAAAATATATATTATGACTTGTTTTATAGGTAAAAAAGCTATTTTAATGTATTTCCGGTAAATATTCTTTGTATTTGAAATTATTTATAGTTAATTAAAAATTAAGATTATTATAGAAAAATGGTAAAAAATTAGATTATTTTGAATAGTTTTCCTATTTTTGTTTGTCTAATGATCTATTCAAGGACTCCTTATAGTTAAATTGTAGAAACCGAAGAAGGGTTGTCTTCGTTATGCCCTTAATTCATTGATCTCCATTATATATGTTACAAAATATGTGAAGATTACATAAAAGATTTTGTTCAATCAATTACCTTAAATCAAGGGATAGCAATCAAGAATATACTCTAAAATAAGCTAATCAAATATTTCCCAAATATTAGCCTAAAATATCGTAACACCCCCCTCAAGTTGGAGCATCAGGAGAATAAATGCCCAACTTGGATAACAAAGTATCAAATTGAGGCTTTCCAAGATCTTTTGTGAAAATGTCGGCCAATTGAGTATGAGTAGGAACGTAAACTGGATCAATGAGACCTGCAGTTACTGCATCACGGACAAAGTGACAATCGATCTCGATATGTTTAGTCCTTTCATGGAACACGGGATTTTTGGCTATATGCAAAGCTGACTGACTGTCACAATACAACTTCACAGCTTTGGGATGGTTTACCCCCAAACTTAAAAGTAAACCTTTCAACCATTTTAATTCACAAGTGATAGCGGCCATTGATCGATATTCAGCTTCTGCAGAACTACGGGAGACAGTGTTTTGTTTCTTGGTTTTCCAAGAAATAGGAGACTGGCCCAGAAATACCACCCAACCTGTTAAAGATCGTCGTGAAATAGGACAAGCTGCCCAATCAGAGTCACACCACCCCTGTAAAGTTAAATTACTGTCGGATCGTAGCAAAATTCCTTGCCCGAGAGTACCTTTCAAATATCGAACAACCTGTAAGGCTGCTTCCCAATGTTCAGTCCTAGGCTCATGCATAAATTGAGATAGAATATGAACAGAGTAAGCCAAATCAGGCCTAGTTATTGCCAAGTAAATCAATCTACCGACCAGCCTACGATAAGATTCTGGATATAAATACTTCTATTATTAATGAATCCGTACACCTTTCTTGGATTCCGTAACTATAGCTCGACTCTAGGTAGGGATGACAATGGGTCGGACTCGGCTCGGATTATACATACTCCGACTTTGCTCCGGATTTTAGTCGAACTTTTTTTTCAGTCCACCTCCACTCAGAGTCAGATTATGCATACTCCAAATTTGCCCCGACTCGGACTCTCGGACCTCCAACGGACTCGGATTATTATCAAACTTTATCGTTGTGATATTATACTAATGATTTAAAGAATACGAAGTTAACAAAATATATTTTTCAAATACAATTTAACAAAAAAATATGTACTTTGAATTCAACTTTAAGATGAGAAATATTCCAAATACTACAATTTAACAAAATTTTCTCGCATTTTGATTTGGCGTATTTTATTTCTCTTGATCTGATTTGTCGTATTTTGATTGATTGATCTAAATAAAAATACCAAGTAGTTTTTCAAAATCGAAAATTACAATTAGTATGAGAGAGACCTTGAATTAGTCACGTCTATAGTTTTAAAGGAAACAAAATGTTGGGTTAAAAGTCAAATTCAAAGTCGGATTTCTTTCAAGGTCGGAGTCGGGTCGGAGTGTCGGATTTTTAATAAGGTCCAACTCCGGTCCGTCTCTAACTCGGATTCGGATCGTGAAGTCGGAGTTGGAGTCGGATAACCTTTTCCTTGGACTCAAATCGGATTATTTTCCTCAGATCAAGTCGGACTAAGGTCGAATTCGGACTGAATTGCCATCTCTAACTCTAGGCAAACTTGGTCTGTCACAGGAGTTTTTGGTACATTTTTTATGTTAGTCATTTCATGGGATTTGTTATGTGGACTTCCGTCTTTCTGTAACATGGATCAATGTAAAAAATTTATTAGTGAAAATAATTCTTTTAATTCTTTTCAATTGTTTCATTTGGGTTGGGCACGAATATTAAGAAAATGGAGGGATCATCTTGAATAGTATACCCATGTGTCATGTGATATAGTGGGTATTGAGGGGTTAAACAGTGTAGTTTAGTAAAAAAATAAGGGTATTTTGGTAATTACATGAATGATATTTGGTCCAAAAATTATGTTCTAAAATAGAAATGAGACAATTAAAGTGAATTGCCCAAATAAGAAAATAGGACAATTGAAAAGAATTAGAGGGAGTATGAAAAAATAATGAAAACTAAATTTTTATTTATATAGGATGGGGTTTTCTTTTAAATAAGTTTGGGCTTACCTAATTAAAGTCGTTTCACGGTGAGACGACTTCAATAGAGGATTAGTAATTTTTTATATTTTTATGTTCAACAAGTCTTGTATGACATCGTCTCACCGTGAGACGGGCCCATACAAGCAATCTAAAGTTAAATTTACATAGAAGTTAACAAGATGAAAACAATTTTTTCATTAAATTTTAAGAAATTTAAAATTGAACAAATCCATATTAAACCGTCTCACAGTAAGACGGTCTTAATAAAGAATTTGTGTTTTATGTTTTGTCATGATACACACTCTCACTTTCTTTAACTCACATTCATATCATAATCGAATTTTGTATCAGATGAAGCAAGTGTCGTTTTTTCAGGCAAGGTTTTAGAATTGAATCTCACATAGCCCTGCGTTCCCTTAGCTTACCTATAATCCAAAAAAATTTCACATCTACACGTTTAATTTATCTTTTCATCTCATCCAAATATTTATTTCACTTTACCGTAAATCACAATTTTTCCCACTTTTATTCTTTTTTGATTTACTGAAATTTTATCCTTCTAACAAATATTACGAGACATAAGGAGTGAGTTTCATCTTAGACTTTTGTTTTGATTTCTCTGATAGAAGTTTGATTCATATCACCTATTAGAGAATTTTTTTTTTCATCCTGTCTGTAATCTCTTTATGCTAAAAGCATAAAACCCAAATAAAAAAACACAAATTTTTAAATATGACGAGTCACTATGAGTGAGTTATCTCTCAAGAAAACACAATAGATAAATGTGAATTGACATGTGTTTGGGCACCAACCTAGTCCACATTAGATAAGCAATGAGCTCATTAGAAGACATAACCTCATGTATGATTCAAAATCATAGCCCCATTTACAACTTAAAAAGCTGATCATTAGTCATCTTTTTAATACATTTTTTTATGCTTCAAGTACTTTTAATGTTTATATTTTAATAAAAAAATAAGCTATACATATTTTTATGAATTATCATTAATTATCAAACTATCTAATACAATTCAACATTGAAATAATTTCCCCATGTGTAAATATAAGTATTCATATTACAAATTTCCGAAATTCCTATATATCCCAATTCAACTCCACAACCAAAAATGTCTTCGTTTGAGGAAAAAAACGTGGACGGCGTAACATGGGAACAAATATACATATTCTATCAATCAACGTCATCTTGCGGATGCTATACATATGTTGAAATTTCGATACATCTCAATTGGCCAGATAGTCATAGTCATAATCAATAATTTAGGTTCGAAGATAAGAGGTTAGCGAATAAATTATACTTATGCTCTTTCTAAGAATAAAGCGCACCCACTTAATTTATTCTCAAAAAAATAAGTTCTTGCAAGATAAGAATGAGTTCTATACAATAAGCTTTTTAAAGACACGTATCACTTCCAACGCACATAACATGCATTAAAATTGTTACCAAGTCAAGCTTACAATAGAAAATGAGAAGCATAAATTTAATAAAAAAAAAAACTAAATAAAATTATGGAAGAAAAAGGAAAGCAAGGTCAAAACTATCAGAAGTCTAAATCCGTATACGACGCCTCTAACTACTTCTAACACTGTTCTGGTCCTCTGAGAGTCGCAACTCTCGCAATTTGATTTTCATTTGTTCGATCCTCCCACCATTTTTTGGGTGTATCCCGATTTCTCTTGCCCTCTACTATAAGGCTTTCCACCATTCTCACTGGGTGGTCAACAGTCTTTATTTTCATATGTCCAAACCACCTCAGTATATTTTCACATAATTATCAAAGTCTGAAGACCATAAGAAATATTTTGTTTAGTTTGCAACTGAAAACAATTTTTTTCCTCATGATATATTACAGTTAGTGAATTATATTGTTATTCATTACTAGTAATTCATTGGAAAATTGTAAACCCCCGAATTTCCTCCCTTCCTTCACGATTTTGGTTTCGTTAAAGGGGTTGGAAATTCACCAGAATCGTGAAGGAAGGGAGGAAATTCAGGGGTGTTACAAAAACCTAAAGAGGACACTCAACAAATCAATTTATTTGTCTGATATAGTAATATATTTCGCTCATAAAACTAATTATCAGAGTCTGAAGAGGGATGCAAAATGACATATTATATGCTTATCAAAGAAAGGTGCAACCTTTAAGACCTCGATAAAAAAAATGCTAATGAAAAAAATTAGCAAAATAAGACAAGACAAGAATTTCATATTGCTCTCTCTAAAATTAAAGAAAATAAAAAAAATTTCATGTGATGATCCCAAGTTTTTGACATTTTCATGTGGTGGACAAACCTTTTTTTTTTTTAAATCCACGTGGTGAGTTGGTGGCCCTAAGCGTCTAACATCTCCACTTTATAACAACAAAAGTCGCCATGTCTTTTATGGGGCACATTTTTCGAAAATTTGTTTGAAGTACTAAAATTAATAAAGAATTTTACCGTTTATTCACCACATGAAAAAATTGAAAAACTCAAAATCACCGTACAAATTTATAAAAATATATTTGTCTACAATATAAAAACATAAAAAATTCAGAATTAAACTAAGGGAGAATTGTTGAAAACTACCTTAAAAAAATCAATTTTGTGAAAAACTACCTAAAACAAATTTTTTTGTCAAAAAATACCTAAAAAATTTATTTTGTTTGTGAAAAGATACTTACTAACAGAACCGTTGGGATTTCCGTTAGCTTTTCAAATTTTAACAAAAATAAATAAATAAATAAATGCAAAAGTTAGAATATAGCACTAGGGTTCCCAAATACCGACTTTCCTCAAATCAATTAGAGAAAAGAAACCCACCGTTCTCCATCTTCCTAAAGCTGTCATGAACTCAATCCTCCTTCCATTCCATTAATCTTCTTTCCTCATCAGATAAGTTTTGATTTGTTTCGAAATTTTGATTTACTGTTTGTGTTAAAGGCTTGATTTCCAAATACTCCCATAACAATGGCGTCCTTTAATGGTGAAGGACAAATATTTTTCAAATCTAGAGTTTTTGTTTGTTGAATGAGGAAGAGGATGAGAAAGTTGCTTTATTGGTGTTCTTACAAAGCCACGCGACCAGTACATTGAAAACTAAAGGAACTCTTAATTGTTCTGTTAGTAGGTACCTTTTGACAATCAAAATAAATTTTTTAGGTACTTTTTGAAAAAAAAACATTAATTTAAGTAATTTTTCACAAAAGTGATATTTTTTTAGATAGTTTTCAATAATTGTCCCTTAAACTAATCACAAAGTGTTTTCAATAACAATCCATTAATTAGTGGTCCCCATGATTTGCCTTTGAGTAATGAATTAGTGGGTCCAATAATTAATTATATAATTCAATCATTTAAAATAATCATGCAGTCTGCAGACTTGCACTTGCTTAGTGCTTATTGCGCAGTACAGGTGAACTTTAGAATTTAGATGCCAGAGAGCTGAAAGCACGTTCTGATTTAATATTTTGTCGTTTTAAAATTCCAATTTTTCATTATTTCAAATTATGATATGTATGTTTTTTAATAAATAAATTAATACAATATGTGTGGAATAATGAAAAATACTTCTATGCATATATACGCTTTTTCTAAGTTTAGCAATATGTGATTAAAATTAGACAATAAAATTGATAATTATTTGATATTTAATTTAAAATAAATTCTAAAATATTATTGATACCTATTTTATTGTTTAGAAGATATTATTAAGTTCAAGATAATTATCAAATTTATTGTCTAAATCTATGCATCAGGTTATATAAATCGGACAATCTAAAAGGTGAAAGTCTTGTATGGATTTATTTTACACTATTTTAGTATACACTAACCTTAACAGGTACTTAAAATAGTAAATATTTTAACTTGATAAGTATTTCATCCGTTCTGTAATACTTGCTACATTTGACTGTTTACACAATTCAATGTGTTATTTTGATCATTTATATATTGAACTATGTACATCTAAAAATTATAAAAAGTAAATATTATGAAAATCTGTGATTAGACGATTCAAACAAAATTTTACTTGACTATATTTTTTTTACACATTAGCTATAGTATACTCCCTCTTATTCACTTTACATGTCTCATTCGGTTTTTCCATACTATTCGTCAATTACCTTTATTATGTGCTTTGTTTTAAATCTATAAGTTAAAATATAGTTAAGTGAGATGTTTTTATTCGTCTTACTTTTATTAATATCAACTTTTTATAAATTTTAAACAAGCATAATCAAAGATACTTAAGATTGAAAACGTGCATTGACAAATGTGCCAAAATCAAATAGGACATTTAAAATGAGTAGGGGAGAGTACATAATAAGTTGGAACGACAAATTACGTCAATAATCGTAATATAACAAGTATTTCAAAACGAGAAAGTACAGTTAAATATAATTTACTGAAAAATATTAATATTATTAAATTAATATATATTAAAATAGTGTGAATCAAATCTATTATTTTTATGTTTATGAGAGCATGAACAATAAAGAGGATAGATATATCCTCTCCACAATTCTATCTTTTTTTCTCTATTTGACACATCATTTTCTTTTTCCTCCACATTATTTTTCACTATTTACATCTTCTTCCTCATTTTATTCTTTTAATTTGTCTAACATCCAAAGGTATACTCTTTCATCCTTTTTTCACTTTCTCTCTCCTACTCACATATAACCCACTACACATTTTTTTTTCCTATCACCAATATCAATAATTATAATTTGTTTAATTATTGAAAAATAAATATTATTTAGCCATTTAATTTGCATTATTAATTAACTAGCGGATTACTAGTTTTAAAAATTCAGCCCACACAAAAAATTGAAGTATGTGAAATATAAGCAAAGTTAGGTTCATTTTATAGAGAAAAAAATAGAGCCGTTGATGAAAGTTTTTAAAATTTTACTTTACCGTTTTTTTAATAACCGTTTTAATAATACCGTTCTACAAAATCAAAGTTAAATACAACCAATGAGATTGTGACATGTGTACTACTTAATCCTCTTCCTTCCATCTCTATCCTTTTTAGGGAGAGGATCAAGATCAATTCTCTTCGCCAGAAAGATTATTATTAATTCTACACATTCAAAAAGATAGCTTAAAAAAGAAAAAAAAATATTAAAAAGAAGTAAATCCTCAACAATGTTCATGGTCTGAGCAAGCTAACATAAGTCTCATTCATTCAAATTCTAAATGCCATCCACTAACTAATGATTTTGACGTTTGGCAAAATAACAGCAATACTATATTACTATTGTCCACACGCGCGCACGTTTGTTATTATTAGACAAGATCACAAGACTATACCACATGCGTGTTGAATTTATCTCATTTTTCATTTTAGTATTTTAATAAATTTGTATTATTTTAATTTTTATAAGTATTCAATTATTTTAACTTTTTATATTTTTTCTAATTTTTAAATATATACTACTACTTTATCTCACTATATAACTTTATAATCTCCATATACTGTATTAAAAAAAAAACACAAATTCTTGTGAGAGACGGTCTCTTTGAGAGATTTTTTTTTGCCGATCCATTATATATTTTTAAAATATTGTAAGTAGGCATTAAGAATGATGTAATTAAGTAGACATTTAAGATATTGAAAGTAGGCATTAAGGATACAGTAAGTAAGCATTAAGAATAGTGTAAGTAGTTATTAAGAATACGGTAAATAAACATTAATCTTTAATGGAATGCGCTTGAGATATGTTCTCAAGAGACAAGTTGAAAAAAAATGAAAATGATTATTGAGATTATTTAGGAAATAAGTAGTATTATATGCTAGATATTTTGTTTCTTTATTCATTTTGATTTCTTCCTTATTCTCCAAGGTGTAGATTATCTTCAACATGGTAATATATATAGTTTCCTTCTCATTAATAAAATCACATTTTCATCTTCCTTTATTTTACAATAATCCATTAAAGATGGAGATGTAATAAAAAGATACATGCACCTCGTGGGTGATAATGATAGCACCTTTTATAGCATATACTTCTACATTTCTACTCCCTTTCTTTGTTAAGTTGTTTCTATTTGTTATTTGTTATTTTTGGTTACTTTATTTATTGTTCTCAAAATAATTTTTTTTATTTATATTATAAATTTTGAAAAATAATTAATTTTATTCATCTTCATTTTAATGTTTAAGTAATGCTTATGGTTCCGTGTATCTTCCATTAAATTTATTTTAAAATTTTTATATTTTTTTTAATAGTTGTGATCTCTATATTTTTTTCAATAACTTTATATATTTTTTTTTGATATTTATGATTTTTATTTTTAATATTTAATAAAATAATATATCCATCATTTAAAATATTATATTTTTTAATTCCCTTGAATATTTATTTTGGAAACTTTTAACGAATTGGTTAGTTACAAATAAGATTTGTTAAAGTAAAAGAAAAGTAGTAAAGTTGTTTAGGTTGAAACAAGTTGAAGATAGATTAAGATGGAAGAACATCTTGGAATGTTTCTACAAAACAAACAAAAGTTAATGAATTTAGGGTTGATTAAAAATATTTCTGATCTTTA
Organism: Amaranthus tricolor; assembly: GCF_026212465.1. Lineage (NCBI taxonomy): Eukaryota > Viridiplantae > Streptophyta > Magnoliopsida > Caryophyllales > Amaranthaceae > Amaranthus > Amaranthus tricolor. The sequence continues at coordinate 28,779,289 of NC_080053.1, forward strand.
TTAAGCCAGATAAGAAATTTGAATAGAAATTAATGATATAGATATCTTGAAATAAAAGTGATGTGATCTAAAATAAAATAGCCTTAGACTATATTTATATGAACTAGCCTTTATAAAGATTTTATACAATATTTAACAAATGTAGTTCCCACGAAGAATGTTTACGAAAATTAAGAGAAATGAAAAATTTTAGATAATGGATATATCATTTAATTGAATAATAAATTTGATGAAAGATAAGTGGAAATCATAAACATAAAAAAATATCAAAAGAAAGTTAAGGGAAAAAAATATGAGAACCACAACTGTTAAAAAATATTTTTTATAAATTTAGTAGAAAACATGTGGAGACCATAAGGAATATAAAAATATTAAATAAAGTTAATGGAAGAAAAGTTGGGACCATAAGCATCATATAAAAATGTTAAAATAAGGATAAATAAGGTTATTTTTGCCCATAATTTATGATAAAATAGAACGATTTTTATGAAAATAACAAATGGAACACTCTAAGACGGCAAATGGAAACTTTTTTAATGAACAGAGAGAGTGATTGTTTTAAGAACTAATTTGTTTGACTATTCGCAAATGCACGATTTATTTTTATTCCATTACTACTATTTAAATCTTAAATGTTCATTATTATGATTTATAATATTCTCAAAAATTAATTACTGCAATAAATCTTTAGAAAATATATTTAATTTCAATAAACTTAACTATTTTATAATCTAAACCTAGCAAAACTCAAATAATTATATAAAAGTTCGAGAAACATTAAGTTCATGCATAATTTCTATTAGGGTCACTATCAAGGCAATCATGTAACAATATTTAGTACTTTTATCTTATGCTGGTTCATGAATATGGACTATAATAATAATAATCTTACTTCTCTCTTTCATTTTCACGGAAAATTGACGTATATTTGACCTCTGTGTTTGTAAAACTCATTCCCAATACATTGTCATATTTTTCTTTTTAATTTGTCAATTTATTTTTTGTTTCGGTAATGAAACGAGGAAGTGCGAAAGACACTCAAAATACCTGGAGATTAGTGGAAGTGTGATCAAGAGAAGCAACTTGTGGGAGGAAGTGGCTTGAATTCCTGCAAAACAACTCGTTAGCCTTGTCCGGGGGTGATTTCCCGGAAAACCCCTCCGACGCTCAAGTTAGAACGTGGATATGAGAGTATGGTACAGAATGAATACGAAAAGATGCAGTGGGTGATGTTATTGGAATGTTGGTAGGCTGATGAAGAGGAGTATGAGCAAGGATGCTTAAGAGGATTATTTTCAGATGATTCTTCCTTCTTGGTGGCTGCCCCTATTTATAATGATGGAAAGGAAGTTATTCCTGAGGAGGAGTGGATGATCATGGGGGTAATGGGCAGCAGCTGGTGGTTATGATGGAGAGTGGAAGATAGTGGACAGTTATCTACCTTGGAAGAAGGATGATCAAAGAATGTGGGTGAGTGGGAAGTTGAGTCAAACAGGTGGTTACTATTCTGGAGGGAAATTAGGGTATTTGGAAGTGAATAGCCCATGGGCCATTCAAGGAGGATGGGAAATCCAGAAAAAAGCCCATTGACCGAAAGTCAAGGTCAACACGAAAGGTCAAAGGGTATTTTAGTAATATGATGTTAATTATTAAATAAATTTACCATAACATTTAGCCCCACGCATGAAGGATGATGTGAGGAAATAGCCCCAACAATCGGAGACATCTTCCTTTATGCGGAAAAATATGTGTCCGTCGGAATTGATTTGATGAAGAAACAGGATCGTAGAGAATACTCAAAAGCTCATAAGGAGTAATATGGCCGCAATCTGGCAGTCTTTTTGACGGATTAGGAAAATTTGGCTCGTAAGCTTCGAATCGACAGTTCACACGTCCGATTCCGAGTTATAATGGAGAAGTTATCGACTTTCAAAATAACCGCAAGAGATGCTTTAAAGTAAAGAAAAATGATCAACACCATCAAAACCGCGGCTTCCAGAATGCCGCGGAATGCTTTTGGTTATCCTTTTTATTTATCGGCAGAAGAATAGATACAGGAGTCGGATCCTGATATGTGCCCAACTGATGTCGCGGAAGCCTCAATACTTAGAATATTTTTGGATAAGGAAGCCCCAAAGAGGGTCCGACTTATCGACCACACGGATCTTCCAAGGACCTGGATATCTTCGAACGAGAACACCACCAAGGCAGGTCCGACTTACAGACCCTACGGACTGGATGCTGGTTTGACCTGATCTACCTTCCTTTTCATCAATGCTTCAAGCCGGAGGGTAGAGGGAAAACATGATACCGCGACATATTTGAGCTGACCCACTAGCTAAAATGAGCCATATGTATGGAAGACGCGGCTTGAATATAGATTTTTATTCTCTACTGAGGTACTTAGGGGGTCCGACTTATCGATGTGGCGGGGAATTTAAAACTTGAAGTAATTCCAAGCCACGGATGACACTAAAGGTACGGAAGCATTTCTCCCGTACTTAGAATTTTTACCTTAACTGGGACCATTTGGGGGACCGACTTGTCGACCATGCGGACACCCCAACACGGAATAATTCGCCTTCATTCTGGAGTGTAACTCAGGGTCCGACTTATCGACCTTTCGGAATATTATCAATACTGAACCACAAAACATATCCATAACTTTCCTATGACGCGGAAGGGGCATTTAGGTCCGTGTCTTCGATCATACGGATAAAGGCAGATTATACCATACTTAGTTTTTTACGATATGACAGTGTTCCAAGGAGTCCGACTTATCAATCATACGGACTCTCTGAAATATTTCACCTCATACATACGACGGTTTAGAGCAAAAGTAATGCGGCATGACATTCGCCGTATCCATAAGTCGGGTAGCTGAGTGCGTAACTTTTCATACTTGAAACATTTTTTTTTTTTTTTTTTTTTTGTCCCTGGAGGTGCAGTCTAGGGTCCGACTTGTCGACTTCCCGGACGTACTCAAATATTGGAAGACTTGGAACAAATTTCCACTCTCCCTCTACTTGGGGGTCCGACTTATCGACCCGACGGTTGCCCAAAAGTTGGTTAACTGGATACTTGGAGAAATTTGATGTTCCCCCCACATTGGGGATCCGACTTATCAATCTCCCGGCTATAGTTAAGAACTGACACTTCAAAGATTTTTCAATATTTCCTTTCTATTGAGGGTCCGACTTGTAGATCTTACGGAACGTGTTGAACACTTAGAAAAATTCCCAACGATTCCCCCTCATGGGGAGTCCGACTTATCTTTTTCACGACTCTCGTTTGGGATTCACCCTTCCATATATTGTACTTAAGTCCCAAAAGCATTTATTGCTGTTATAAATAAGGTGGTTGGAACAGTTTCCCCTTACTTAATTCTCATTACTTTCTTCAAATTTTTACATTGCTGGAAAGAGAAAGTAGAGAGAGACGCTCTGACAGTCTTCATCCTTCCTTCAAACTTCTGACCAATTCTTGAAGATCTTCAAGATATCTGACAGATCTTCATCAAGTTTCTGACAAATCTCCAACTTTCTTCAAAGGTATTCAAACTTTTTCCCAGATCTTCGAATTTCTTCAAGTTAATCTTCAAACTATTCTTAAATTTCTTCGATTTGTTCTTGAATTTCTTCAAATTACTCTTGAATGTTAGCCTAGGACATTGAATTCGTTTTATGAATTTAGTCTCTATTCTTTACAAGTTTTGCCTACTACTTTATGATTCTTGTTAACATGGATGTCGCGGCTACTCAAGAGACCATAGCTAACTCAGACATTAACCCTACTAACTTGCCGGAAACTCCTTTGATAGTACGTAGGCGTCTTAATAAAAAGGGGTTGTTAATGAATGATTCGGACGAAATTAGTTCGGTGAGAATTACCCCCCATTATGAACCAATAAAAGCCGGGGATGAGTCGTCTGTATCCCCTATATACCCTCCGGAGATTATGAAAACTGCTCCTTGGGAAGTGAGCATTGCTTTCTTTCCCAATTACTTGCCGCGAATAAATTCTGACCTGGAAGGGTTATTGTATGTAGATATGGAAAACCTTGAAGGATCAGCCGAGTCTTCTGGAAGGGAGAGTGCAGCGCCAGTTCCTCCTCCATTCTACATTCCAAACGGCGGGCCCCTAAACTACTTCATTGATTTACAGACCAAGAGAGATCTAGACAACCGTCGGGAAGCCATCTCTCAAAAATGGGGTTTGAAAGACAACATAAACATTATTACCCCGGGGAATTATGACATTGTTAGGTTTCCTCCCCCACACTGTATAGCTGTATACTTTCCCTCTTTTGAGTTAGGACTTAGGTTTCCTCTTCACCCGTTTTTTTAGGGAGGTGTTAGAGTTTTTGAACGTTTCAGTGCCCGAGCTATACCCAAACGCCTGGGGTTGTATGGTGGCATTTTTGATCTTGTGCAAAGTTTTGGCCGTGCCACCAACACTCACCGCCTTTAGATATATATTCAGAGCCCGCCTATGTAATTCTCAATCATACGGCTGCGGCTGGATAACTTTTACCCATCGTCGTGGACTGAAGATAGTCCACGACCTCCCTGATAACCAAAAGGGGTATAGGACTAAATTTGCCTACCTCTATAATTCAGAAGGATGGAATATCAAGACTTCCTTCGACATCAAACCCAACCTTTCGGGTTTCAATAATGGTATCCCGCAATGTTCTCTTAGCGACGATAGCGACGCGGTGATAATCGAGTATGCGAAGATGGACGTTCAACTGGGAAGGAAACCCATGAATGTCCAGCTCAACTGGATACCCGGTCGTCCTGAGTTGGAGAATGAAAACCTCCTCTCAGCATTCGGCATCAGCTTGGCTATCGATCGGAGTAAGGGTTGTCGGACTCCTTCCTTCTTTTTTCTGTTATCTGCTTGCCTCTAACTCGTGGTTTTTGCAGGGATAGCCAAGGAAAATCTTCGAGCAAAAGACCCGGAACTCATGAAAAAATTCAGTGTTATGAGACTTGCTCAAGGGGCTATCCAACGGCCCGAGGATAAGCCTCTACCTCTTCCTCCGAAGGTATAACTTCACACATTTTTTCGTTCTGAAAGATTTCTGTTGATTCCTCCTAACCTTTTCTTTTGTAGGACTCGACGACCGTAGAGAAGGGTCTTGACGAGGTGCCCGGCGAGGAAGAGGCTCTCCGTCTCCTCGAGGAGAGGAGAAAAGTGCACGTTCCCGATGACTCCCAAAGGGTAATCCCCTCTAAGAAGAGGGAATCAAAGAAAAAGAAAAGTGGGAAGGGGAGGAAGAGAAAAAGAGGCTCTCCTTCCCACGGGGAGAGCGCGGCAAAGAAGGTCTCCCTCGATACCATACATACCGCCGTACCTCTACAGGCGAGGTCGGCGGGAGGGGAGACGTCGACTCCCCTGTCCGAAGCCCCCATCTCCCCGAAAGACAAGGAGACGGTCGGGGAGTCGTCTGCGGCCCCAGAGCCGCGGATAGAGGAGGTGTATCGTCGTAGGGAGGTCACACCTTTCCAACCCGATACCCTCTTTAATGAATTGGGGCACAAGGGTATGATTACCCGTTTCAACCGGGCGACGTCCCATCTGATCAGCCGGAAGGACGTCGATCATCTGGACTCCCTGCCTCCTGTCGACAGGGTTCGTCAACTCCAGGCCTCGGCTGCTGAGGTACAATGTCAGTTTTTCAGTCTGTTCGAATTAGATTGCCGGATGATCTATTTGACCTTATTCTCCTTTGCAGACGTACTTAAGGCTATCGTTTGAATTGAACCTTAGCCGTCAGAGTGCCGCGGACAGAGAAACCCTGGCGGCCCTCACTTCTCACTGCCAAGAACAAGAGGAGGAGCTGAAGAGGCTGAGGGCGGATCTTGAGGAGCTGCCTTCCTTAAAGGAGAAGCTGGCTAAGTGCGTTGAATTAAAAGAGCGCTTAGTCAGCACAGAAGAATGGCGAGAAAGGGCCAGGAAGCAGCTTGAGGGGACCGTGGCTAACTTGTACACGGCGTCAAATATGTCGGCCACCCTTGGCCATGAGATCGGGCACCTGACGGATGTTCATGCTAAGCTGGTGCGACAAAACCAGTCACTTCTGCGTCAGGTGTCCGATGATTCGGATAAGTTCCAAACCTTGCTGTCCGCGGCAATAATATACAAGCTTTGCTTGGGTAGGAAGTCGCGGATGGTAAGGGATTGGTTGTCCTCGGATGAGCCGGAGGCATCAAGTTTCTTAGGGGCGCTAACCACGGAAATGGTGGGAGCCGGTACCATGATAAGCGGTGAAAGATTCCGCCTGGCTGCCGCGGAGTTAGGCGTCGACTTTGATTCCCTCCTTGAGAAGGCCAATGAGAAGGGGAACGAAGCTTTGGCTAACCTAGCTCCGATTTTGGATCGGGAGTCAGCGGTGCTGGTGGACCCCCATTGGGACGCGGAAGAGGCTAGGGAGTGGTCGGAGAGAGTGGACCCTGCTGCTGAAAAGGAGGCCTTACGTCTTGATTTGGACAAACTCTCTCTCTCTCCTCCCTCTGCCTCGGACGTCTCCGAGAACTTGGCGCTTTCTAAGCTGGAGAGTTTGTGTTTAGACTTATCCAATCTGCTGATTGACGAGGGCAAAAACCTCCAAGGCTTATCCAGGGACTTATCCGAGATCGGAATGGAGCCGTTCGATGTTGAAGAATTCATAAGCTTCACTCCGAGCCTTGGCGAGGGAGTGGTCGGGTCCCCCCCTCAAGATCCGGAGGGAGATGTAGACGCCTTCTTGGATGATCTCTGATTTTTGTAATATAAATTTTGTAATATTAACTTTTATAACCTTAAATATAATCAATTTGTATGTTGATCTTGATGCCGTATTTATTTAAATATTTCAAATTTTCTTTTATCGGCCGCGGCTTCTCTCCCTCACTAGGCGGGAAACAGCCTTTAATTGATGTCACGGCTTGAACTTGTAGATTTGACAATTTCGACCTTGGAACCAATTTAAGGGTCCGACTTATCAATGTCGCGGCTGGTTGAACTTCAGGACCCTTATCAGAGGGTCCGACTTGTCGACGTTGCGTACAAGGAACATTCAGCTAGATATTTGGAATGATTTTTAACTCGGGACCCCATTCTGAGGGTCCGACTTGTCGATGTCCCGGTTGGAAAACATTTTGGCGAATAACTTTGAATATTTTTGAAGTTTGGGACCTCAATCTGGGGGTCCGACTTGTCGATGTCCCGGTTGGGAAACATCTTTGTGAAAAACTTGGAATATATTTGAACTTAGGGACCCCAAACTGGGGGTCCGACTTATCGATGTCCCGGTTGGAAAACATCTTTGTGAAAAACTTAGAATGTTTTTGAATTCAGGGACCCCAAACTGGGGGTCCGACTTATCGATGCTACGAACAGATGGTGAATGCTTCAAATGATTTTTGGTCTTGGAACCCTATTCTAAGGGTCCGACTTATAGATATCACAAGTTCGTTAGTGACTTAGAATAATTTGATAATGGGACCCCTCTCAAGGGGTCCGACTTGTGGATATTACTGATTTAATAAGATTTGCAATAGATTTTTACCAAATAATTGCGAACATAGGAGCCGGATAATCTGAAAATGAAACTTCTGTCATAAAGGATTGATAAGAATACAAATGACGATGACAAAAGTGATTTCGCAACTATGTTGCGGAATGAAGGTAGTCGCGGATTGATGCTGATAAGTTTGTCTCTGTTGAAGCTGCTTACACTGATACTAGTAACTGATTGCCCCTTGCAAATTTTATTAAATGAAGAATTTCTTTAAGTGGTCTCCATTCCATGGACGGGGTAGTTTTCTCCCTTTCATGTCTTCTAGTTCGAACGTTCCTAGTTTGATGATGCGGGTGACTTTGAAAGGTCCGTCCCAGTTGGCCCCTATTCTTTCCTTTTTCAACAATCTTCCCAGTAGCTTCGACTTTTCGGAGGACGAGATCATTGACTTGGATACGTCTTGTTTTCACATGGCGGTTGAAGCTACGAATCATCTTCTGCTTTCGGGCCACCGATCTCAGTAGTGCATTTCCTCTGGTCTCTGGAAGTAGGTCTAAGTTTGCTCTTTTTCCTTCTTCGTTCTCGTCGTATGAGTAGTAGGTGACCCTTATAGAGGGTACTCCTATTTCCACTGGAAGTACGGCTTCGGACCCGTACACTAAAGAGAACGGTGTGTGCCCCGTGGCCTCTTTTATGGTGGTTCGACTGGGCCATAAGATTCCGGGTAGTTCTTCATCCCAATTACCCTTGACCCCTTATATCTTCTTTTTGATACCATTTAGTATCTCCTTGTTGGCGGACTCGACTTGACCGTTAGTTTGCGGCCTGGACACAGAACTAAATCTGATTTGGATGTGGAATTTGTCGCAATACTCAATGGTGTTCTTGCTGACAAATTGCCTTCCATTATCCGTAATGATCACCCTCGGTATGCCGTATCTTGTGATGATGTTCCGCCATAAAAACTGACAGACTTGCTTGTCTGTGATCGAACTAAGAGCCTCTGCTTCTACGTACTTAGTGAAGTAATCAATAGCCACAATGATGAACTTGCGCTGCCCCTTTGCTGGTGGAAAAGGGCCAAGGAGATCCATACCCCACTTGTCGAATGGCAGAACGGCTTGCAAGACGGTCAAGTAATTAGAGGGTTTCCTCCCTATCTTTGAGTGATACTGACATTCAGGACACCGTAGGATCAACTCTTCCGCGTCTTTCCGGGGTGAAGGCCAATAATAACCACTTCTAAGGACTTTGCTAATGACCGTTCGCACTCCCTGGTGTATTCCGCATCCGCCTTCGTGTATTTCGCGTAGGATATAGTTTCCTTCTTCAGGAGCAACACATTTCAGGAGGGGATGTGTGTATGACTTTTTATAAAGCGTTCCTTCATGAAGTTCGAACCATTTGGCCTTCTTCTGGAGCATTTTGGCCTGATTCTCGTCCTGGGGGAGCGTTTGATCTTGCAAGTACTTAATGTATGGCCCCATCCATGTTTCAGATCTGTCGATGGTGTTGATCATGAAGTTGATGCTGGGGTTGGGGAGCACTTCCCAAATTATATCACAAGCCGCGGAAGTATCTGCGGAGCTGACAAGTTTTGCTAGGGAATCAGCCTGGGCATTTTGGGATCGTGGAATGTGCTCCAACGTGAACTTGTCAAACTTTGGAATAAAGTCTTTCATTTGCTGCAGATACATTTTCATGCTATCATCTTTAGCCTCGAATTCCCCGTTTACTTGCCCCACTATCAATTGGGAATCCGAGAATGCGGCCAATTCTTTAGCCCCTGCCTCGTAGCAGATTTTCAGCCCCATTAGTAATGCTTCATACTCGGCCTCATTGTTGGATGCCGCGAACTCAAATCTGACCGCCCTTTCCATGCGGACCCCGGCGGAAGACACAATGAGGAGCCCGGCCCCACTCGCCGATTGTGTTGAAGACCCGTCTACATACAAATTCCATTCTCGATTAAGTTCAGCAGGAGGGGGGGAAGTGCTTTCAGCAATAAAGTCAGCCAAGGCTTGTGCTTTAATTGCCGTTCGAGGCTCGTACTCGATGCCGAAATCTGCTAGCTGGTTTGCCCAATCTGTGACACGGCTCGACTTGTTTTTCCCCTCAAGGATCTTTTTTAAAGGTTGATCAGTCCGGACAATGATCGGGTTGGACTGAAAGTATGGCTTCAATTTCCTGCTGGCCATCACTATCGCAAATATGACCTTTCCCACTTCGCAATAGTTCCCTTCTGAGCCGCGGAATGCATGACTCACATAGTATATTGGGAGCTGCTTCTTTTCTCTTTCCGCCACAAGCACTCCGGATAACGAGTATTCGGAGACAGAGACATATAAGACTAGCTTTTCCCCGTTGATGGGCGAAACTAGTTTTGGCAAGGCCGATAAGTGCTCCTTGAGCTGACGGAAAGACTCTTCTGCTTCCGCGGTCCATTCGAATTTCTGTTGCTTTATCGTTTTGAAGAAAGGCAAGCATTTGTCTGCTGACTTTGAAAGGAATCTTCCTAGTGCGGCTATACACCCCGTAAGCTTTTGCACTTCTTTTACGGAGGTGGGGGATCTCATGTTTTGAATGGCCTGAATCTTATCTGGATTTGCCTCGATGCCCTGTTCGTCTACCAAGAAGCCGAGACATTTTCCTCCGGTGACCCCGAACACGCACTTGTCCGGATTGAGCTTCATCTGGTGTTTACGGAGGGTATTGAACGTTTCACGCAAATTCGCAGCGTGCTGAGTTGCGTGCTTGCTTTTTGTTATCATGTCATCCACGCATACCTCTAAATTTCGTCCAATCTGAGATTGGAAAACCTTGTTTACCATCCTTTGATAGGTGGCTCCAGCATTTTTTAACCCGAAGGGCATGACTTTGTAGCAGTAGACACCCATGCTAGTAATGAAGGCCGTGTGTGTTTGGTCCTCCGGCGCCAATTGAATCTGGTGATATCCGGCATTGGCATCCATGAAACTTAGTAGCGCATGGCCTGCTGTGGAGTCCACCAGGCGATCTATTTTGGGAAGTGGATAGTCGTCCTTGGGGCAGGCTCTATTCAAATCCGTGAAATCGACACACATCCTCCATTTGCCATTTGGTTTCTTTACGAGGACGACATTGGATAGCTAATTGGAGTATTTGCATTCTCTAATGAATCCGGCTCTCAATAATTTTTCAACTTCCTCTTTGGCGGCCTCGGTCCGCTCTTTTCCTTGATGCCGCAGCTTCTGCTTTACTGGTTTGTGGCCTGGTCTTATGTCAAGTTTATGACACATGACGCTAGTAGGGATGCCAGGCATTTCTTCCGTGCTGAAGGCGAAGACGTCACGGAACTCAGCAATGGTGGCCACGATTTCTTGTTTAATCGTACCAGGAAGATCTTTCTCTATCTTTAGTTGCTTTCCCTCGAACATGTCTACTTCCTCGTATCTTTCTATGGGGCGAGGCCTTTCGTGTGTGCTAGGGTTTTCCATATATACGCTCATGACAGCGGGAGCGTCTTGATCTTCCCTTTCTCTTTTGGCGGGTGTCGCGGAATGTCCGCGCTTCAGAGTGTTTATAAGGCATTGGCGTGCCGTTACCTGATCTCCCTTGAGGATGCCAACTTTCCCATCGTCCCGTTCGAATTGCAACAAGAGTTGATGAGGGAAGATTGCAGCTTTGATCTTGTTAATGAGGGGAAGTCCCATGATGGCGTTGTAAGGGAAAGTGAGATCCACTACCGTGAAACGTATGGGCAGGGACCTGCTTTCACTTCTTTCTCCCACGCGCACGGGGAGAATGATCGTTCCTAACGGAATGACCTGACTTCCCCCAAACCCGATCAGCGGCTTATCGAGGGGCTGCAAGTGCTTTTCCTCAAACTTCATTTTTCTCAAGCACTCCATCGTAATGAGATCAGCCGTGCTTCCGGTATCCACGAGTACCCTTTTGACTTTCATCTGTCCGATTTTGAGGGTGACCACCAGAGGGTCAGTATGGGGCTGTTGCAGCGGTTAAGAGGTCGTGGCATCAAATTTCATGACCGGCCCGCTGGTCACGGTCGTTGTCGGTCTTTTCAGCAGAGTATGGACACTGTCTTTCGCGGCGCGGACGGTAGGATATTCCTCGGTATATCCTCCAAAAATCATGTTGATGGTCCCTTGTGTATGGGAACCTTCGCGCCTTGCCTCTTCCCTCTTGGGGGATCCGCGTCTTTGATTCCACTGCCTTCTGTTTGCTCCTCCTCCCGTGTCATAGTCCCTCTTGTTGAGGAACCTGGAAAGCTTTCCTTCATCGGCCAGCTGATACAAGATACGCTTGAGTTCGCGACATTGGGCGAGGGTATGGCTGTGCTCTTTGTGGTAGTCACACCACAAATTGTAATTGCGCCTGTTGGAAGGAGTGGTAGTGGGAGGTGGAGTTGGCAACTTGTCGGGAACGGCAAAGAAAATATCCCTTCTGTTTCGATTAAACATCGGGTCGTTTCCTCCGTCTAACAAATTGCGTGTTCTGGATTCCCCTGCCGCGGTATAAATGTGATGGGAACGCGGGGGTCCCATATCTGAAGGGGGTGCGGGACGACGCGGCGTGTGATTTCTTTCCCTCCTGGGCTGGTGCTCTTCTCTGTTCCTCGAGGATTGGTGGGGAGTTGCGACGTCTTTCTTGTCAGACTTTCGCCTCTTGGGGTCATGTGCCTGACATACCTCGGAGGCCGTGACATAACTTTGGCATTGCTTCATGGCCTCCGCATATGTCTTGACCTGGCTTTCCACCAACTGGAACTTGAGCCTTTGAGCCTTCATTCCATTGATAAGGGCGTTTAAGGCGACTGATTCCTCTAAATCCGTCACCTCTAGCATCGCCTCATGGAATTTCTTCAGATAGAAGGATATGGATTCTCCTTCCAATTGAGTGACACTTAGTAGGTGGAAGTTTGATTTCTCCTGCCTTCTTGAGGCTATAAAGTGGCCCAGAAATTTGCCTTTTAGTTGGGCAAAATTGTGGATACTTCCTTGTGGAAGGGAGGTGTACCACGTTAAGGCTGCTCCCGTAAGAGTAGTTGGGAAGAATTTACACCACAAGGAAGGATTGGTAGTGTGCAGCACCATCAAGTTCTTGTACGCCATCAAGTGTTCTTCGGGGCATGACGTTCCGTCAAACGCTGCCATATTTGGGATTTTTATTTTCCCCGGGTTGGGAATGTTTAGTATTTCAGGAGCCATTGGAGAGATTATCGGTGTAGGATCTCCAGGGAGGATTTTGACCTCAACTTCGTTCCGCGGCATGGTTACAGGACTCGCTGGATGGCTAGATCCTACCAGCTGCGCCCTCTTCCTCTCTTCCCTTCGTCGATCCACCAGCGACTGGATGCTTTCGGATGCCTTATGCTTTTTGCTTTCTAAATAAGTACGGGCATCTTGAGAGGCGGTTTTAGACTCTCTGTCTCTAGGATCACTTCTGCCGAGGCTTGCGTGAGTCCTTGGTCTCTCCCGTCGCCTCTTGTTTCTCTTGCTGGAACGTGACATCTCCGAGTTCCCATCCTGAGATTCGCGGGATTTGGGTGTCTCGTTAGGGGGCTCGATCCGTTCCCGCAGATTTTTTATTTGATCTGCCATATCATCCAATACTTGTTGTGGAGCAGGATTATTGTTATTCATGACGGCGCGGAGCTGTTCGGAAAACGCAGCAGTGAGGTTTCGTGCTAGCATGTCCAGATCACGGCGGGTCACGGCCTGATTGTTATCCTGACCTGCAGAAGTGTCTATATCTGTGCTATGCACGGTTGCGGTTTGTGTTGGATTTCTTTTGGGAGCCATGACTTTTTGTAACACTCCCCACAGACGGCGCCAAACTGTTTCGGTAATGAAACGAGGAAGTGCGAAAGACACTCAAAATACCTGGAGATTAGTGGAAGTGTGATCAAGAGAAGCAACTTGTGGGAGGAAGTGGCTTGAATTCCTGCAAAACAACTCGTTAGCCTTGTCCGGGGGGTGATCTCCCGGAAAACCCCTCCGACGCTCAAGTTAGAACGTGGATATGAGAGTATGGTACAGAATGAATACGAAAAGATGCAGTGGGTGATGTTATTGGAATGTTGGTAGGCTGATAAAGAGGAGTATGAGCAAGGATGCTTAAGAGGATTATTTTCAGATGATTCTTCCTTCTTGGTGGCTGCCCCTATTTATAATGATGGAAATGAAGTTATTCCTGAGGAGGAGTGGATGATCATGGGGGTAATGGGCAGCAGCTGGTGGTTATGATGGAGAGTGGAAGATAGTGGGCAGTTATCTACCTTGGAAGAAGGATGATCAAAGAATGTGGGTGGGTGGGAAGTTGAGTCAAACAGGTGGTTACTATTCTGGAGGGAAATTAGGGTATTTGGAAGTGAATAGCCCATGGGCCATTCAAGGAGGATGGGAAATCCAGAAAAAAGCCCATTGACCGAAAGTTAAGGTCAACACGAAAGGTCAAAGGGTATTTTAGTAATATGATGTTAATTATTAAATAAATTAATAAAAGAATAAATATTACCATAACATTTTTCTATAATTTTTTTTATGGAAATATTTTGCTATTTTATTTTCATTTTTATCCACACAATTTAAGTAATTTTACTATTTTTTTATTTTATGCAATCTAAAATTGTGATAATTTTTAAAACAGTGATATATGATTTATTGAATTTATTTTTTTACCTTGAACGTCACCAAACAAGAAATGTTCATGAATCACATCTCCAACTAACTATCAATTTTACATTTTTTTTTACTGATAATTTAAAGTAATTGGATAGTATATATATATATATATATATATATATATATATATATATATATATATATATATATATATATATATATATATATATATATATATATATATATATATATATATATATATATATATATATATATATATATATATATATATATATATATAGGATCAATAAGAAGGATTTTAAAATGAGAAGGGTAAGAAGGATTTTTGTTTGATTTTGTTTGGTTACTATATATACAAAAAAGGATACTATGTTATAAATTAAGAAAATTTAAAAATTATTTCATAGTTACCTTTCTGTGTAACATGGTTACTTTTACAATTATGAGTTTCTGGCTCAATCGTGACCATAGATTTTTTTTATTTTATTGAAATCAAGAGTGTAGAGTCCTTCTTACCTTTCTTATTTTCAACCCCTTCTCAATGGATCCTTCCCCTATATATATATATACATATATATATATATATATATATATATATATATATATATATATATATATATATATATATATATATATATATAATGTGATGTTATTTAAAATTTTGTGTTACTTAAAACAAATGTATTAACTACTACTTTCCATTTGTTTTTCTTTCTCTTGTACTACTTTTCATTTTTACTTGTTGCCATATATACATAATTAATTATTACTAATAAAGTAATCATACAATTCACCAAAAGGATTGAAAATTTTCACGTGGCGCTCTCACAAAGAATTACTGCATGGAATAATCAAATTAGTTAATTACTATATTTATTGAACCAAATAAGTTAAAGTTAATTTTATACATATTATTTGATAACATGAAAATAAAAGGTATTACAAATATTAAAAAAAATTGTTAAAAATAATCTTAATTACGGCTCATTCCCTCAAAATGTTCATAATATTCATTAACTCAAAATATTTCATATTGTTGTAATAACATTTTCATAATAATCCTAAAACTTATCCGTCCTTTCTCAAAATACGTACTCCTAAATATTTTTGAAATATGACATTTTTTGAATTAATTTAAGAAGGTACATCAATAATAAAAATATTTCAAACCAATCAATGTTAGAAATTATTTGAACTAATAAGTCATAATTGAGATTATTTTATCTATATTCTCAATTAGAAATCAATGAGTATTATTTTATAGTTATGTATAATATTTCCTCCCTTCTGAAATACTCGCTACATTAGACATAATGGTATTATTCATCATTTAAGCTTATTTTATATATCGCGGCTAATGTGTAAAAAGAAATATAGTCATGTGAGATCTTGTTTGAATCGTCTAATTGCATACTTTCATTATATCAATTTTTTATAATTTTTAGTTAAGAATAACTTAAGATATAATTGATCAAAATTATGCATTAAATTACTTAAAAAGTGATATGTAACAAGTATAATGGAACAGAAGTATGATAATATTACTCCCTTCGGTTCCTAATGTTCTTTCTTACTTTTTGCACAGTTTTCAAAGTAAATTTTGAGTCTTAATATCTCTATATATACGCATTATCTTGTTATCTCTAAATATGCATTATAAAAAATTATAAAAATATATATTAAAAAAGTGTATATTAAGACGAATATGACGAGATATCACATGGATATATTTTATCATCTATGTTAGAGTATATAACATATCCTAGCGCCTCAACCATCAGCTTAAGCTTTTGGTTGAATTGGTTTCTTGACATGGTATCAGACGCCATTGTGACAGAGGTCACATGTTTGAATCTCAATCATCCCTCATTTAAAATGAAATATTTAGCGCTATATATGAGGAGGGTATGTGCTGCATCCACGCATCTAGAGCCCAATATACTACTCCCTTACACCCGTATTCTCAACCACTCGTTCCATTTGAAATTTGACATATTCACCATTTTTTTTTGTTGTATTACAGTTTAAATTTATAAGTTAAAATATAGTTAGGTGAAATCTTATTTAATTTGTTCGAAATAAATTTTATGAATAATATTTTTTTAAAAGGGGAATAGTTCGTTAACAAGAGCAACAACATATTTATTTAGTAAATTATAAAATAAAAGATAAAAATAATACTTTTTGTAATATATTTTTAGGGTGATCTAATGATATGAATTCTAAATTCTATGCTAATCAGCCCATTTTTTTTTTTTTTGAGATATATGCTAATTAGCATAATTGGTATAATTGTATAATTACAAATAAGACAAGTAGTACAATTGTTATTTTCATTCACATAATAATATCCCCTCAGGATTTTTTCAGCAATAATTCATGTACGATAAATAAGATTAAGGCCACTAGTTGGAAATCAAATAGTATTAGAAGCTTAGGTTGTAAACGACACCAACGCCCAAGAAATGACAATATATTACCCAAAAAATAAGAAATATTGAAATTGTATATTAAATAAGAGTTGAAATAATAGATAAAAATAATTGAAGTGGTGAGTTAATTTCCATAAAAAAATTATTTTCGACTAATTTAATCAAAACTCCAAATAATGATCCAAAGGTTGAAATTTGAGTATATTCAAACTTAATTTACTTTGTTATGTTTTGTTTGTTTCTTTGTATTTTTATCTAATGTTGAGTTGTGATTGAGGTTGGTTTGGCCATTTGGTTTACTTTTTATAGTAAAGACTAAAGAGTAATCTTTTTAAGAAGGATAAGAGAAAAAGCTTCTTAATTGTTGTATGCAACTTTATACATTGAATTAATTAAAATTTAAATATGGAAAGTTGTTAGAAAGACTAATCAATTTTAACAACATATAATGCTTTAACAAAATATTACATGCTTCCAAACGATAATATTGACGTGTATTTTGTGTTAGTTGTATAAATTTGTTGCATATATGTGTTAAATGTTAATCGTATGATCTAGTTACTTGAAGACTTTATTCGATGAAGTGGCTTCATATACTTTAGAGGAGGGTTACGCTCTGAGTTTCTGTGTTTTTTTTTTCTATATCTTAACTTTCGATAGTTTTATTTCTTTTAGCTATAGAATTGGTCTTTCTAAGAGTGATGAGTATCGAACTTTTAACAGATGCATGGGACGATGATAAATACACATTGTTTTTAGGCTCTATTTATTTCAAGTCCTCTCCCCTTCCCCCAAAGTTTGGGATCTTAAAGTATGTAATCAAACTAACACGAAATCTCTTAATTTAAGAGGTTCCACATTACCGGACATATTGTACATATTTAAAACCAATACCATCATTTGACCTTGACGTACAATGGTTACTAAATTATCTTTGTATTCCTTTTTATTGGAGGTAAGGTTGGCGAATATCTTACAGATTAGGGAGAAGAAAAATTAATTCAACATAAAGATGTGAGAATTGAATTTTTGTTACAAGGATAAGAATAAAAGTTTTTAACCACTAAATCGACTCATGATTCTCATTTTTGTATGTACTTAGTTCCTATAATAGAAAGTGTATGGGCCATAGAAGCACTCATACTGGAATCCCCCATGCCCAGACCTTTTGTGAAAAAGTGAAATAGATAAGCTAATTTATATATAAAAAAAAGCACGAAATAAGACGCAAATCAATTTATTTCCAAAAATAAGCGTCTAATTTCCAAACATGAGGTTTGGTTCTGTTTGCAGTTAGTGCTTAATTTTTTAAAAAGGCAAAGAAGTTGTTCGTAGTTACTAACTGCGAACAGGGCTGTTGACTTTTTTGACCTTGTTCGCAGTCACTAACAGGCCCATTATGCTTGATGTTGTTCGCAGTTAGTAACGGCGAACAGGGTCAAAAAAGTCAACAATAATTAAGCACCTGTTCGCAGTTACTAACTGCGAACAGAACCAAACCTCAGGTTTGGAAATTAGACGCTTATTTTTGGAAATAAGTTGATTTGCGTCTTAATTCGTGCTTTTTTTTTAATAATTTAGCTTATCTATTTCATTTTTCACCTTTTGTGCATGATTTGGCCATGGCTCAAAAATCTTTACGTTAATGGGCCTACTTTGAGCCAAACTATTTGAGCTGTTCTTGTCAGGTTTCAGATCCAATTCAACTCGTCTTGTATGAGGCCATCTCACGGTGAGACGACTATAAAACAAGAAGCCCGTAAGCTAAAACCCAAGTATGAAGTACGTCTCACGGTGAAACCATTTCATACAAGAGTTCGTGGATCCAATTTGTCTATTGTGTTTTGTGCCTACTTTTATTACTTCTTTTCAGATGGGATAAATTTTCAAATGAGACGGTTTTACAGTTAAACCAATGATATTAGATTGTCCAATATATATTTACAATCTCAAAGTGATCAATTATAACCTTAAAGTGATATTATAATCTTAAAATGACTAACTATATAACCTTAAATAGAGTCTTAAAGTAATCACTTATACATTAAAAGTATCATTTACAACCTTAAAATGATCAATTTGAGAAATGAGTTGATTATGTGAACTTATTTCATAGGAAATTCCACTAGTGGAAAAAAACGTATCCGTTGTGTGTCATTTGCTGCGGTTTTCTTTAGACGCAGCATTAAATAGCAAAAAAAAAAAAAAAAATATACTACAAATGCTACGGTTCTCCAGATGCCCACAGCATATAAGTACTTATATGCTGCGGTTTTTTGTAGCCCGCAGCATATAATCACTTATATGCTGCGGTTTTTTTCAGCCCGCAGCAAATAGCCTTACTTCTGAAAAATTTAAAACCCGCGTTTTAACGTTCATTTGCTCAAAACCTTCATATAATTGTTGTATTCTCGCATAAACCCACGACTCTTGTTCTTTAATTTCTTCAAGTTCTTCAAAAACCCACGAAAGTTTGTTCAAGTTTTTCAAAACCCACGACTCTAATGTGTTCTTCTCTTCAATCTATTCAAGTTCTCCAAACCCCACGACTGTTACGACTCTACTGTGTTCTTCGTTTTCCTTAAACCCATTTGACATTTGCTTCTTTGTTCTTCCTGCTTCTTCTTCCTCATAAACCCACGACATAAGCTTTCTTCATTTGCTCTCTTCTTCATTTGCTCATAAACTCACGACATAAGCAAGACATTTGAAGGCCACGAATATGCTTCCTCATATACTCTGTTCTTCATAAACCCACGAATTTCTTATTTAAGCTTTGAAAATCCACGAATTTTTCTTCATATACCCATGAATATTCTCTCTTCAAGGTAATTTTCACAAATCAACAGTGTTTTTTTATGTTAATTTTTACTTTTATTTGGAAAAATGGTTATGTGTAGTAATTTTGTTTTTCTTATTTCATTGTAGGTGACATTGTAATTGTTCTTCATCTACATACACAAGGTAATTTCTAGTGATGTTAATTTTTATTGTTTTTCATATTTTTAGGGTTTAGGGAGTTTGACATTATTATTTATATTTTGTATAATGAGTTTGATATTTTTCAAAGTTATGTTATTAATTTTTTAATTATTTTGATTTATGTGTATTTTGTTAAAAATGTGGTTTGTTGTTGTACATATGTTTTTAATTTTTAGAATTAGAATATACATATTTTTAGGTTTAAATGATTTTAATTTTTATGTGTATTTTGTTAAAGATGAAGTATACAATGTTAATTATTCTAAGTGATTTTATTTTAGAACACAATGTAGTGCTTATATTTTTAGGGTTAAATTTGTTTGGTAAAATAAGTATATATGTGTATTAATTTTGTTTTGAATTAATTAATCACACTAATTAGGATAACAAAAGATCGTTCTTGGATGTATGGAAGCATTGAATCGTCAGAATTTATTGATGGCGTATTAGAATTTTTTAGTATTACGGTTGAACATCAAGTTAGGACGGGGGGAACTGGTTTTTATTGCCCATGTGTCACTTGTGGCAATATATCAAAGGTAGATAGTGTTCATATCCTTAGGGAGCACATACTTTGACGTGGGTTTAGGCCTCAATATCATGTTTGGGTTTGGCATGGTGAGGAGAGAGTTTACAAAGAGAAAAGTGTTGTTGAGGACGTCAATAATGTAGCTGATGTCAATGAGGATGTAGTAGATTATGTTGATGAGTATGAGACAGATGAAGAGAATGTCGATGAGGATGTGGATCGTGTTGATGAGATGATGGAGGGAGTCGAGGATGAGTTAGGAAAACATCCTCGTGTTTTTGACTTGTTGACAGAGGCTTCTCAAAAGCCTTTGTACCCTGGATGTACAAAGTTCACCAAACTAACAGCATTGTTGACAATTTTCAACATTAAGTCAAAGTTCAATTGAAGTGACGTTAGTTTCACAATGTTATTAGAAGCGTTAGGTGGGATGCTTCCTGAGGGAAATGAACTTACAAAGTCAACATATTATGCCAAAAAGCTCATGTGTCCTTTCGACTTAAGAGTATTAGAAGATTCATGCGTGTCCGAATGATTGTGTATTGTATCGGAATGAAAATGAGAACTTAGAAGAGTGTCCTAGCTATAGGTTATTGCGCTACAAGTGTAAAGGGGCTCGGGATGCTAAAGGGCCCTCGGCTAAGGTATTGTGGTATCTTCCAATAATACCTAGATTCAAGCGCTTGTTTTCTATAAAGAAAGATGCGTTAAATTTGTGGTGGCATGCAGATAGGGTGAAGAAAGGTCACTTGCTCACACATCATCTAATTCTCCGGAGTGGAAGAGTATTGATAGGTTGCATAAGACTTTTGGGGATGAGGTTCGTAATTTAAGGCTCAGACTGTACGGATGGAATGAACCCATTCGACAATCTTAGTTCTCAACATAATACTTGACCGTACTGTTAGTGATCTATAATTTGCCACCTTGGTTGTGTATGAAGCGTAAGTACATTATGCTTTCGCTTCTTATCTCGGGTCCTAAACAACCTGGCAATGACATAGATGTATATCTTGCACCTCTTGTTGAGGATTTGAGAAAGATGTGGGATGAAGGCATTTTCGTGTTTGATGCATATGCTAATGAGGAGTTCACCTTGCGTGCAATACTTTTATGCACCGTTAATGATTTTCCGGCATATGGAAACTTATCGGGGTATAAGAACAAAGGGAAGAAAGCATGCCCAATATGTATCGATGACATCAAATCCACGTGGATTCCTAAGTGCAAACACGTATTCATGCACCAACGAAAGTTCCTCCCACGAGATCACCAATATCGTAAGAAGAAGAAGATGTTCAACAGGGAGGTTGAGGACCGTGTAGCTCGTTGACCGTTGACCGGTTATGAGGTTTATGAACAGGTTAAGGGAGTTGAGACTGTATTTGGTAAAACAGGGCAAGTGCATAGACCGATTATGGAAAAAAGAATCAATCTTTTGGAAGCTTCCATATTGGAGAAATCTACAAGTTAGACATTGTCTTGATGTTATGCATATAGAGAAAAATGTATACGATGCCATACTCGGGACTCTCGTGAACATTCCGAGTAAGACAAAAGATGTTAAGGCCGTGCGAGATTGGTTTGAATGTAATGGTCTTCGTCTGGAGTTGTGGGCACATGTTAAGGTGCGTAAGAAAAGAAATAGAGCTGATGAAGCTGTAGCAATAACAAGGGAAAGGGCGGTAAGAAGAAAATGAGTGATGACAAAGTTTATTTGCCTCTAGCTTGGTACACATTGTCCAAAGCAGAGAAGCGGGCATTTTGTGAGTCTTTGTATGGCATTAAGGTTCCGTTTGGGTACTCATCCAACATGAAGAGATTTGTGACCTAAATGGTGAGTTGAAGTTGGGAAGCATGAAATCTCACGATTTCCATGTAATGATGATGGTGTTCTTACCAATTGCAATCCGTGGAATACTGCCAAAACATGTGAGATATGCTATTACCGAGATATGTTCGTTCTTCAACACAATTTGTAGTAAAGTTCTTAATCCCTTTAAACTTGATGCTCTTCAAGTCGACGTGATTATAACTTTATGCAAGTTTGAGATGTATTTTTCACCTTCTTTCTTTGACATAATGGTTAATCTTATTGTCCATCTCATTCGCGAGATCAAGCTTTTGTGTCCAGTTTTTTAAGGTGGTGTTATCCTTTTGAAAGACACATGGGTGTTTTACAAAACAAGGTGAGGAATCCAGCATAACCCCGAGGGGAGTATGATTCAAGGCACTGTGAGCGATGAGATTAGTAACTTCATAGCTGAGTATTTGGCCATGGCAAAGCCTATTGGACTTCCCACCTCTCGACATGAAGGAAGGCTTGAAGGAAAAGGAACAATTGGCTCCAAATCGATCACACCTCCTCGAGACAGTCTTCTACAAGCACACTTGTATGTGTTGTATCATATTCCTGAAGTCCATCCTTTTTTGAGTGAGCATTTAGATATATTGCGCGCAAAATATCCTTGTAAAGAGGATAGGGGATTGATGCAGTTGCATAAAAAGACGTTTATTGATTGGTTTCATAATCGACTAATAAGTGAAGAACTCAAGGGTGTATCAGAAATTGTTAAGTGGTTAGCTTTTGGTCCTCGTGATGATGTCAACAAATATGAGGGTTACGATGTCAATGGCTTCACATTTTGGACTGAGGGTCAAGATAAGAAGTTACCTTATCTACAGAATAGTGGGGTTTCTATTTTGGCGTCATCTACATTTTACGCGAGTGCCAAGGATCAAGTGCCGGTTGATGCTAAATTGGTATACTACAGGCGGGTACATGAAATATGGGGGCTTGACTACTCTACTTTCACTATTGCTCTTTTCAAATATAAGTAGGTAGATAATAATCGACGATGCATAAAAAATGACAACCCTTGTGGATTCACTCTTGTAGACATAGCTCGTTTGCGTGATAGTGAGGAGCCATTCATACTAGCCACACAAGCCAAGCAAGTATTCTACATTGTAGACCCGTTTGATAAAAAATGGTCTATTGTTGTACCGGGAAAAAGAAGTATCCTTAGTATAGGTGATGTTGAGGATGAGGAAGAATATGAAGCTTTTGAAGACTCTCCGCCCTTTATCAATCCAAAATCAGTGGATCAAGATGATGTAGATGTTGGTTATATGCATGTTCATCACACGGAAGGAATATCTTTGAATTGATTCACAAGGTATGAATTTTAAGGGTTTTTAAAGCTTTTTTGACACTTTCAAACATAAAGTAGCTCAAACTTGGTTTGTTTTGCACGAAACTTGACACACAACACTATTTGGTATATATTATTGTATTGAAGTGGTTAGAATTGAAAATCATAGTCATACGCTAGAAATTACGTGCTAAGTTGCGATTTTATGGGTTTTTAAGCTTTTTTGGCACTTTCGCGCATAAAGTAGCTCAAACTTGGTTTGTTTTGCACGAAACTTGGCACACAACACTATTTGGTCTATATTATTGTGTGGAAGTGGTTAGAATTGAAAATCATAGTCATATGCTAGAAATTACGTGCTAATTAAGTTGCATTTTTATGGGTTTTTAAGCTTTTTGGCGCTTTCGCACATAAAGTAACTTGGTTTGTTTTGCACGAAACTTGGCACACAACACTATTTGGTATATTATTGTGTGGAAGTGGTTAGAATTGAAAATCATAGTCATATGCTAGAAATTACGTGCTAATTAAGTTGCGATTTTATGGGTTTTTAAGCTTTTTTGGCACTTTCGCGCATAAAGTAACTCAAACTTGGTTTGTTTTGCACGAAACTTGGCACACAACACTATTTGGTATATATTATTGTGTTGAAGTGGTTAGAATTGAAAATCATAGTCATATGCTAGAAATTACGTGCTAAGTTGCGATTTTATGGGTTTTTAAGCTTTTTTGGCACTTTCGCGCATAAAGTAGCTCAAACTTGGTTTGTTTTGCAAGAAACTTGGCACACAACACTATTTGGTATATATTATTGTGTTGAAGTAGTTAGAATTGAAAATAATATTCATATGCTAGAAATTACGTGCTAAGTTGCGATTATAATACATCTATTTTAAGCTTTTTTGGCACTAACATCTATTTTCTCTTAGTGCTTTGACAAGATTACAATACCGTTGATTGCGGCTACTACACTCTCAAATACATGGACGATATCTTACAATCCGTGAAGGAGGTTGGAGTCAAAAACATTGATACCGTAAATATTTGTTACATTCTTAAATTATAATATTATATATTTACTATTGATAAAATCTAATATTTATGTATCATTTAATTTTATATTATATTATAGATTTTATACGACACTCTAAGGGAAACACGCCCTTTGAGAGATGGAAAAATGTGCGAACTGAAAGACAAGATTGTCGCGTATCTTGCTAATTTTTGTTCTTGGTAAATAATGTAATTAGTTTAGATTTAAGACTTTAATTTGTATATGTACATATTATTATATATACGAATCGAGAGTTTACAAAGAGATTATTGGTGATAATTGGTGATTAACATTGAATTATTACATTGTATATTAATCATTGTTTATTACATTGTACATTAATCATTGAATTATTTATTAATATTAAAACGAAAAAAACAAAAAAAAATGTTATATGCTGTGCGCCACCTAAAACCGCAGCATATAGTGTACACTGTATACTGCGATTTTGGGGAGGCCCGCAGCATATAGTGCACTTTTCTGCTACGATTTTGTTGTTTTCATTTAAAGTAGGCCATCTATTGCTATCACTAATGCTTGGGGCCAAAAACGCGACATATTATGGCCAAAAAACCGTAACAAATGAGGTATTTTCCACTAGTTTTCAATCAATAAGAGGCCAAATACTAATTCTGAGAAATTCAATCGAAAACACTAAACACCAAAAAAACATGCTAGAACTAACACTAACAATACTAAGAACATCAACAAAAACAACAAATGGAATCGACAACAATAGCAACAATGGTACCAATAACAACAATAATTGCTACATCATCATCAACAACAAAAACAACTTAGGTATTTGGCGAAATAGTTTATTGGATAATTCTAACTTATGTAGATACAAACAAATGATTGGATGATCAAACCATTTAATGCTAGTGTTTGGTAAATTAACTGATTAAAAATTCATGTAATTATGAATTTACTAATTTACATGAATTTGCTTTCACCAACGTGTTTATTATCCACTGGTTAAATCAGTTGATAAAATTAGCTAAACAAATTAGTTTCTTCAATCAACTATCTATTAGTCATCTGCAAACACCCCAAATACCAAAATCAACATCAACAAAAACAAAACAAACAAAAATTTACTTGAACACACCACCAATAATTAGAAAATATGTTTTCTGTTCCATTATAATTAGTATATTTTAGTTTTTACAGAATTTAACGCATAACAGAGATGTTTTAAAAAAATATTCTTTCTCCTTTCCATTATAACTAAAAATTACAAAAAACTAATTATTAGGAAAATTTGCAAAGAAACACCTTATAAAACCAGTTTTTTTGTAAAAAAAAAACACCTTTTAAAATTTTTTTTTGTAAAAAAACACCTTTTAAAATTTTTTTGTAAAAAAACACCTTTTAAGAGACTTTTTATTAAAAAAACACCTTAAATCAGTTTCCGGTGACTTTTGTCAACTTTCAGGCGTTGACTATGCCATTTGAGCTCAAAAGTCAACGCCTGAAAGTTGACAAATGACATAGTCAACGCCTGAAAGTTGACAAAAGTCACCGGAAACTGATTTAAGGTTTTTTTTTTTAATAAAAAGTCTCTTAAAAGCCATTTTTTTACAAAAACATTTTAAAAGGTGTTTTTGTACAAAAAACTGATTTTATAAGGTATTTCTTTGCAAATTACTCTAATTATTAAAAAACTATGGGAATAAACGATTTAAACAAAATTTTCCCAAACGATTATTTTAAGTTTTAACTCTAGCCTTCTTGTCTTGAAACACAAGTCAACTACAATCCGCAAATCTCTCTTCCTTATTTGACACGGTCATGGCTTTAACGTTGGCTTTCCTCACACCTGCGACATTTTCTACCTCCATTTCAACCTTTGCAACTCAACAAATCAAACCCAATTTTTCGTTCTTTTCAACAATTAATCTAAATCCCACCAAAAACTACAACAAAAGCAAGCAAATGTACCCTAATTTATCTTACAAACCCACCAAAATGTCTGAATTTCTCACAGCAAAAGCATCTCCAAATGACCTAATTGGATCTATTTCAAATGCAATTAACCTCGTACAATCCAATCCTACCACGTGGCAATCAGCCATCTTGTCTAATATAGTGATTTTTGTTCTGGGTACTCCAATTTTGATCTCAGGACTTTCGATATCCGGCATTGTTGCTGCCTTCTTGTTGGCTACTCTTACATGGCGCTCTTTTGGCCCTCCTGGGTTTCTTCTTGTTGCCATTTATTTTGTTCTTGTAAGTTTCATTTTCTGTTTCAATTTTATTCCTGTTTGGATTTTCCTTTAAATTTCCACTCTGGTAGTTTTCCTTTTTATTGTAAGTGTTCACATTATAGATTTTGTTGGAATTTGAAATTATTGGTCCAAATATTGGATTTTGTATGCATTTTTGATTCTGGGTTTTGCTCTTTTTCATGGGATTGACAAATTGTATAGTTATTTGGTTTCCAATTAGAATGCGGGTCATTTAAATGAACTAATTAGGGTTAACATCTAAGCTTCATCTTGTTTTCAATGTGATTGATTTACATTTTATGTGTTTAGCAAAATAGCTTATTGGTAAATTTTAGCTTATTTTGATTTTGATACAAATAGAGGGTAGTGATGTAGCGTGGTCAAACAATCCAATGTTGGTGTTTTAAATTAGCTGGTTGAAATAACATATTATATTGTTATAAATAAGTTGCTCATAGCGGCCATTGTATGACACAAAGATTAATAAAAATAGCAAAGTGATTTTAGTGGGGTGTTGTAGGTGAGCCATGTCTTTTAATGCGGTAATTATAGGTTTAAAATTTAAATGTGGGAAATAGAAATAAATTGAAGTTTTAAGGGAGTATTATAGGTGGGTTTGGAGGTGTTCATTCGAGACATCGGGTCGAAATTAGATTAGGTATTTCGGGTCGGTTCAAAATCGAATCTTGTATCCACGTTGGTTTTTACGTAAATTTTAAGGCTTTTTTAAGCCAGGTCAAAGTGGAGTTTTGTTACAAGGTCGGGTAAATGTCGGATCGTCGAGACTGTTTTGAACACCTCTAGGTCCAAAAATAGTATATGGGGCAAATCCAGGGGACAGAGATATTATATGCATAGCTATGTTGAATTTTTCTATTGAACTACCACCTTTTACACTATGTTTGGATAACAATTTTGAAGTAAAGAAAAGAAAGGAAGGAGAAGGGAGGGAAGAGAATGGAAGGGAAGAGAAATAGAAGGGAATAAATTTTTGTTTGTTTAGAAGGGGAGGGAAGGGAAAGGAAGGGAAGAAATTTTTGTTTGTTTGGAAAGATTGATGCCTTAAAATAAAAAATCATTTCAATCCCTCCATTTCCCTTCCCTTTAAATCCCTTCCCTTTCATTTTGTTAGCCAAACAAGGGATCTCTCATCCCTCCAAATCCCTCCCCTTCCTTTCCCTTTATTTCCTTCCATCCAAACACTCTTATAGTCTCATAAAATTGAAAAAGAAATTGGAGAGGTGTTTAACTCTTAAATGTTCTCTCCTTATCAACTTTTTCCCAACTTTTGTTAGTTGTTTTACAGTCATGAATGTTTATGAACATAGATTGACCCACAAATGGTGGTGCAAACAAGTCTTCTTTAAATATGGTTTGATGGTTTTATGTTCCATTTTCTTTCGCTATTTTGAGATTGATGACTTAACCTATTTCAGGGAACTGCTGCTACAAAGGTCAAGATGGCACAAAAGGAGGCTCAAGGGATTGCAGAGAAGAAGAAAGGAAGAAGAGGACCAGGTAGTGTTATTGGTTCTAGTGCAGCAGGTTGTGTATGCGCACTACTTTCAATATATGGAATAGGGGGAAAGACACTTTCTCAGCTATGGCAACTCGGTTTTGTTGCTAGCTTCTGCACGAAATTGAGTGATACTGTTTCAAGTGAGATAGGGAAGGCATATGGAAAAACTACGTAAGTATTTGAGCATTTAATCTTTGTTTTTTTTTTCATCATGGAAGAAAAGTACATTCTTGAAGGATTAGAACTACGAACTGAACGATTAATGAAATACTAATTGAATTATGTTAAGTTACAAAATTGATTTTTTGTCGAAATTACAACACCGTTCATAATGTAGAGAGTCGAGACACGATGATAAAGCCTGCGGTTAGGAGTCTCACTTTGATTATTTTGCCATTGTATTTGTACCTTGACCCAATCCAAGAGTGGATGGAGCCCATTATAGTTTTGTTCATAGTAGACCGGTCAATTTATTTTCGAAAAAGAGAATAATCCTCTTTAAAAAACCATCATTCCACATGGAATTGGAGCAAATCCAATTGCGTCGGTTGTCTATATTCATCGGAACATAAATACATTGAATGAGGTAGTTTGGGTTTGAAGAAAAGAAACTCTTGGTTAGGATGATCGGGCCATTTGGCTTGGTTCTTGGAAATAAAAATTTAAGCTAGTTCAAGAATGGTATCTTTGGAAGTAAAGGAAAATTCAGGCTTTCGTAGGTCATAACTTGTTTTAAATTTTGAGTATGGAGCTAAAGAGGCCCATCCTCCTGGACTCTGTTCTCAGAGAAGAGGAGTTGTAGTGAGAGAAGAAATTACCATGGGTTACAGGAGTATGACTTTGTTTACTCTTTCAAAGAGGATCAAGTAATTTGCAAAGAGCATGGTGATATGTGCCCTTAAGATCTTAAATTCACTCGTATTCTAGCAACCTTAAGAATGAATTTTGAGAGCTATTTTTGAAAAAAATGAACATATAAGGATAGGAGGATCTCTCTATATAAGAGGCCGTGAGAAAAGAATTAAGATGTGCTTTGGCTATAAACATTGTATAAAAAAGAAGTGGTGATGCAACTCATAATGAGATTAATATTGTGTAAATCATTTATTTAGCCATTCCTCATCAAACTATCCCTAATGAAAATCCATTCTACCATAGGCCTTTCTCTAGGTAAGTTTTTACGGGAAAAGATCAGATTTAGTTAGTGGTCAGTGGAACGTTTCTGATGCTGCAATGAAGTTTGTATCAGAGCGTGTACCTTTAACGAAGCGTTTTTGAAAGGGGGAAATCAAAGTGTTATGATGAGATCTTGTTCTTTGGACAATAGTCTTTGTGATGACTTTGTAATTCAAGTTGTGGTGATTGATAGTTCTAAAATATCTGATGGAATGGAATCCAGATCTATTTCAATATGATACCTTAGGTGATAGATAAGTTAAGCTTCAATCTGGTAGAAGGGAAATTTTGTTTTTTGTGCTACTCTATGATTGCTTGAATGGCCCTAGAGATTCTGTTTACTAGAATGTAGTGTTAGTGGCTTTATCAATATTCTGTTTTATGTGATAGATAAGTTAAGCATCTCCAGATTGTTAATGAAGAATGTCTTTACATCGCTTCTCAGAAATGGTATCTTTCTCGGGAACACCTGTTGAGGATACTCAATTGAATTGAAGCGTAAATAATGTGATTATCTGATGGTGTAATGCACTTGGCTGTTCACATTTCACCTTCAAATACTAAGCTAGATTAACACTAAATACAGTGGTATTCATGACTTGATAATTAATTAAGTTTAAATGGAAAATAAAAGATTTTAATAGGAGATCAAAGTCGCTCTATCGCTGATGTCCAGTTGGTAATTCCTGATTAGTTACTAGGTCCCATGTAATGGTAACCTCCAAAACCTGTCA
Organism: Amaranthus tricolor; assembly: GCF_026212465.1. NCBI lineage: Eukaryota > Viridiplantae > Streptophyta > Magnoliopsida > Caryophyllales > Amaranthaceae > Amaranthus > Amaranthus tricolor. Next base: position 28,809,252 of record NC_080053.1, read on the forward strand.
AAAGTATAGTCGGACAAGTTGGAATTAGTGGCTGAGGAAGAGTTATTTAACCAAAATGCTAAGTAGAGAACTGTTCTAAAGGCAACTCCTTTATCAAATGATTGTTCAGATTAATCGTGGAGAAAACTTTATAAATAAAAGAGTACTAAAGAATACCAAGATATAAGAGAGCAGGAAAAGATAATACTTAATGAGCGGGAAGTGAGAAGATCTCTTAACAATCCTTATGTAAGTATTTGATCTAAACTTCCGGAGTGTGTTCTTGAAGCTAAATGGCTTTAGGAGAGAAATCATTATCTTTACATGAAATTCCTTGAATGTCATCTAAGGGGAGTGATTGAATCCCTTATTATCAAAACTAGGATAGGAGACCTAAAGATGGACTCATGGGCACGAACAGGAAATCATAATTGTTCTCATCGGAGTCGCAAGTGGCAGCTTGCTTTGGATGAGCAAGAAGGGTGACCTCAAGTCCAAAGTAGCAGGAGGGACAGGAGATTGGATAATTAGCAAGGGCGAATTGTCAATGTCCTAAATCAATAGGAACTCTAAAACCAATGCACCCCAAAATGCATATCAAATTTAAGAAGACCTATTGGCACTTGGTGTTAAAATGTACAAATTCACAATTTACAAATGGTTCATGTACACTCTGCCATAAGTGAAAAGCTAGGGAAAATGGAAAAGGGAGATTAAAGTTACTGACCTTTCTCATAGACTAGTCACTTGCACAAGAGTCGAGATACAATTGGTATTAAAATTCACCCCTAGGTCCTAAGTGATTGAACTTATCAGCAATAGAATGCTTTTTGTGGCCAAGCGAAGCATGAATTGATAAATCCGTGATAAGGAGATATGAATAGTCAAAGAATATCTTCTTCCACAGGTTCATCTCTCTGATATAGTCCTATGTTTCTTGTTCTCTACAACCTTTAGTTTGTATAGGTGGATGGCGCTTCCTGTTATTTCAGGCGCTATAAAGTATTTTCCATCTCCAGCAGGTTTTCTCTATAATATACATTACATTACCCCAATGATATTAAGTGACTCCCACCTAGGGTGGGGTTTTCTCGATAATATGATTGTAATAATTAATAATTGTGCTTTCAAGGCACTGACCGACCACCTAATAATGCTCTCTACATTGTCAAAATTTTATTCGACATTCATAAAATGCTGTAATCACAATATGTTTGCTGAAATGTTTTACTAATACTTACTCCATGTTTGAGCAGGTACCTAGTCACAACATTCAAAATTGTTCCAAGAGGGACTGAGGGTGCTGTAAGTGTTGAGGGAACCATTGCTGGGCTTCTGGCTGCCGTTCTCCTTGCCTTTGTTGGTTGTCTTACTGACCAGGTTCATAGTTTGTATAACTATGTTTGCTTTCCTTGACCCTTACTAATTAAACGCTCAATCACCATCATACTTATACAGTCTAAATTGTACTAGCAAATAATTTTTTTTTAGTAAGGCTGCAATAAGTACCTTTTTATTGGTCAAAGAATGAACATTCTTCTCCTTGTTGGCTGGCGAATTACTAATTTTATCCTTGCTAGTTTTAGCATACAAATCGTCACTATGTACACTACTTTACCCTTGTGATAATAAAGGTTATTTCTAATTGACCCTCATTACTTTTAGCATTTCCCAAAAAAATTTCTTTACTTCCAAGTTATTGTGTATGATATTTTTCCATTCTCTTTGCATCCCTTCTACCCGTTCCCTTTTCTTCCCGGTACTTTCTTCCTTTTGCTCCCTACCTACAACAAAAATTTTGTTTCAAATTCGACCAATATTTATATCTATGCTTCCTACATAAAATGAAGATAGTATTATGGAATCGACAAATTATGGAAGATGTATGTCTTAACTCTTAGCTGATTTATCTATGGATATTTGATGCTTTTGTTTTCTTGGATGCAGATAAAGGCAACTGAAGCCGTTATCTGTGTATTAGCATCTCAAATTGCTAATTTTGGTGAAAGTATAATCGGTGCTTCATTGCAAGATAAGGAAGGATTTCAATGGGTAAGTTTCAGCTAAGTTTATGTTGCTTTCATTTTTTTATACTTCCATATTATAGTTTGGTTTTACGGAACTTGATTTATTATCTTTTTACGCAGTCCAATGCATAATTCGATCCTTAATTTTTTTAATTATGTATGATAAAAATTATAAAAATTTGATATTAATACTCTTTGCATCGAAACGAATCAAACAAGATCCAACTTCACTATTGCATCGAAACGAATCAAACAAGATCCAACTTCACTATATTTTAACTTATAAATTAAAAACTAATCACAAATTAAGGATGATGAATGAATAGTGCATTATCTTATAATGTAGCAAGTGATATGGAACAGAGGAAGTACTTCCATATTATAGTTTGGTTTTCGGAACTTGATTTTCCATCTTTTTTCCTTGGGGATGGAGTGGGTAAGGGCTCAGACTTGGACCATTGGCCGAAGAAAGGGATTGATTGTGCCGTTCTAACGGATGGGAGCTTGGTTGGTCCGTTGTTGTATTACTTTGTGATCCCGAATTACTCATATTGTGTCTGTACTCTGTTGTGTTTGCAGCTTAATAATGATGCCGTCAACGTCATTAATATATCCATGGGTAGCACTTTGGCTATCCTGTTGCAGCAAGTTCTGGCTCGTAACTGGCTATGGTAAACTTACAAAACCCCTTACTATATATGCTGTTATTTGCTTTTCTTGGCGCTGGTGCTATGCTGGCTTTTCAATCCTGCTGTGAGATAGAACTCACTTGATCATCTTGATTTTCACCTTGCTAAGTGACTTCTTGACTCTTATTTTAGTATTAGAATAATATTCGAATTATAACCTTAAAGTTTAGACTTTTTGTGAATTACAGCCACTATTTATTTATTTTTTTTGAATTTTAGACACCAAAGTAGTAATGTCGTCTATAGCGTTTAGGCCAACTCAGACAATTTCAACTACTTAACCTAAAATTCCGACCACTAAAATGGTCAGAATCCTGTGATCCGAATGTTGTAAGCATTAATACCTTGGTGGGTGTAATTCGAAAAAAAAAACATTGAGGTTGTAATTCGCAAAAAACCTAAACTTTAAGGTTGTAACTTACAATTTATTCTTTATATTATTATAACACTTTCCTACTCCCTCAATCTTTTCCTCTCATCTCTTAAATATATTGTTTTCTTTTTTCGTTATTTTTAAAATCCTATTCGAAAAGATGACTTGACAACAATTCGGTCCCTCCAACTTAAGGTGTTATGTAAACTTTTATACATCCCGATATTGCATGCATCGATTTGTTTGTTCATGTAGCCAACCCCATATTTTGGGATTAAGGATTTTGCATTGTTTTGTATCTCAAGGTGTTTGTCTATGCCACTATTTTGAGATGCATTAGACAACTACACAACAACCGTAATATATACGCCTAACAACAACGAATAGTAACAAAAAGAACTATTTTGATGTCTGCTCAGATGAATATAAAAAAGAGGAAGAAACGAAACATCAACAGCTGCAGTTGTCAAAGAATCATTATTAAGAGATCGAAGACATCCAAGGATAGCTTGCATATAGAATAACCGTGCAAGAAAAACTTAAAAAACCAAACCGAAAACTACTAAAGATGGACTTTCCGGATGATGGATTGAGCTTGTGAAGGCCTAATGGTTAGTTTGAGCATGGAGTTGGCAGAGGTATGTGCACTAGAAGGCAAACTGAGTATATATGACTTGGAATTAATACAATGAGATAGAAGTATATGTATATATTATATGTTACAATTTTTAATATTGCATTCTAGAAATGAATCGGGAAAACATGCATATTCGTTTTCTCCATCTTAGCGGACTATTTTTACTCGAACACGACAAGAGTATGAATGGCAGCCTATGGTTGTGTGTATGGTATCGGTTAAGTGTATTATTACAACCACGTTTAGGTTTCAAGCAAAGAGGCCCGTTCTCTGTCGAAGCAATCGGAACAAAAGTGGTAGAACACATGGACACCGATGGGATCTTTGCTGCTTGTCGACTGATATCGATTGATGAAGCGTCCTGTTTGATCGGGACACCAACAAGGTGCAACAAATTCCGACTTTGTAGTATCAATGTTTTAAGCACATTGTCCATTTCCCAGGCCCAGCCAAAAATTCTCAACTCGGCACAAACACATCTTACCTTTAATCCGGAACTCATTTCCAATTACACGACTTTAAAGGATCGTCTACGGGATTACATATCTACACCCATCTAAAAATGCACTTCTTAAAAAAAAAATCACCAAGAATTTATCCTTATATTTACAATTAGTTACAACTTACATGTTTGCTACTTAATACATCAATTATAACCAAAGGTACATAAAGTAATCTAAATGGAAATAAAAACTACTATATAATTTAGTGGTTCAGCTTAATTTATTACCTCAAAATTATAGTTTGATTTTTCTTTTTGTTCAAATCGAACCATATTATAAATCACAGTTGTTATTTCTTGATTTTAAACAATAACATCAAACTTGTATCATTTAATGTATAACTAATTAATAAAAAAGTTTGAATTGCTTATGTAATATAATTAAACTAAAGCCTCTTCTTCCTTGGACAAAATTTTAAAGATGAATTTAAATTGTTTATGTAATATTATTAGTTTATTTCATGAGAAATTAGCTTTCAATATAAAAAAAATGTTTTGAAAAAAAAATCACTAATTAATTCGAACCAAACTATCTATTAAAGTTTGATCAGGTATAGCTTAAAAACGATTTCATTCAACATAAATTGAGCTTAAACCTAATATAAATACTAATCGAATTGTGTGCGCCCTAATTATAACTCTTACTCAGAAGTCGGGTGCAAGGTCTTCCTTTTGCTTCGAGCCCAAGCCCGAGCCCGAGCCCAAGCCCAAACCCGAGCACGAATCGTGGCCTGTCTGGCATATGCCCATGCCAAGAGGCTTCAAATTAGAATTGGGCATTCAGTATTCAGTAGTGTCCTCTCCCTCCCTGTATCAGTATCATCTTATCCATTTGTATAGTCTTCCACCATTTCCCAAACCATAATCTCTTCTCCTTCTCTCTCTACAAATCCATGGCGATGATGGCATTTGCTTCGTCTCTAACGGTTCAATCAACATGGACTCAAAAACCCATGTTCAACACCAATTCAAACAAATCTCCTCTTCTGGGACTTTCTCGTTCATCAACAACATTCATCCCCAAAGCATCAACTAAATCTAAATCACATGCAGAACTATGGGAAGAATTCAAAAAATCCCGCAAAGAAGTCATTCATATTCCTGTAGACCAGCGCTGGATGTTTACTCTTGAAGAAGCAGTCGGCCCTGTAATTTTCTTTCTCCTTTTGTTACCAATTTGACCATTAAATCTTTTTTCTATTCAAATGTTATTGGGTTACCTGGGAAATTTATGTTTTTACTTTTGAATGTTGAAATGATCAATATGGCTCAGAAATAGCTAATTCTGGATAATAGTATAGGATAAGTCGAACGCTCATACTTGTCTACTGTGTTATATGTCATGGAATTCAAAATTAATAGTGTTATTAGTCAAATGAATTAGCCTAATTAAGCACATCCCTGAATTTCCTCACAATGACGCTTGTTTTTGGTAATTTGGGTGTTAAATTTTAGGGTACAACGGATACATTTGTGGGTTTTTGAGTAATGTAGATAAGTTTGGATAGAAATTCTAATCAGCTAGAATGTGAGGATTTGTTGAAGATCATTAGGATTGAGATTGAATTTTGATTCTGGGTTTTGGTTATTGGACTTGTGTTTATTGTGATGTACTTAGAGGTAATAATGTCAGCCATATATTTTGTGAGTTCCCATTGATGATTTTATGTTTACTTGTGAGGCTCTATGCATAATAAGAGACTTTGGTGCACATGCTATCACCTATTTACCTTCATTTAGACTTCGATTGAATAACAATATAGGAGGGAAAGGAAAGGACGAGAAGGGGAAGGGAAGGAAGGGAAAGGGAGGGGAGAAAATGATAAGAAAAACATTCCTTGTTTGTTTAGAAGAGAAAATTCATTTTATATTTCTACTTTTGAAGAGATTTATTGTTAACAAAGTGAAGGAACTAAATCTCTTAATATCCCTTCCTTCCAAATCCTTACCCTCTAAAATCGTTATCCAAACAAAGGAAAATACATCCCTCTAAATCCCTCCCTTTCCATTCTGTTCGATTCCCTCAATCCAAACATAGTGTTAGTATTTTCAACTGTGCTTATCTTCATTTAAGGGGCAACGTTGGGAGGTTTCATTAGTCTTTTCAACTGTATGTCTTGAGAGGACAAAAGGGATGGAGAAAACATATATTTGAACCTGGCATTTGTTTCTAACAGGATGTAATTTGATGAATTTTTTGGATTAAAGAGTCATATGTCTTGAAATATGAAAACATTTGAAATTTTTTTTCAATAATTTAGCTTGGAGAAATGTGTAGATATGCATTGTCCTTTATATCAAGCAAACTTGTATATACCGAGTAATTTATATTTCTTCTGATATGTTCAAATTTGTGAATCAAAGTGTTTTGTCGAAGGCTTGATTTTTCCTTGCTTGTAGGATATTTGGAACAAAACATGGTACCCTAAAGCTGCTGACCATGTTAATACCGATAAGCCATGGTATGTTGTTGATGCCACAGATCTGATTCTTGGGAGGTTGGCATCAACTATAGCAGTGCATATCCGTGGGAAAAATTTGGCTACGTATACTCCAAGTGTCGACATGGGAGCCTTTGTGATTGTGGTATGTAATTTTAGTCATGCATTAGGCTTCTCATCTACTGTATTCTCCCTTTATAATGCAAGGTTAAATCTAGTTAAAACCGCTATATTGCATTTTTCATCCTGAAGTTGGAAACTTTTTTATCTTTGTTACCATCAATCCTTTTGTTGCTTTGTTTTGGTTCATGCAGTTGATCTGATATTTTGGGATTAAGGCTTTGGCATTGCTGGGGTTTTATTGTTTCTCTTTTTCTATTTGTTGTGTATGTATTTTTTCAATAAGATTATAGGATAGAGAAGAAAATTACCGCAGAAGAATTATGCTTTTCGAAATGGGAGGGTCTTCATATTATTCACAATCCACACCTAAGTGATGTCTTTATATAAGTACATCAAGCTTAAATTCTGTCAGCTAGAAACATGCCGAGTAGTCACTAGCCAGTATGCTAGGCTAGATATTGATAAGATACGGGCACTAAAGACGTGAAGTTGAGAATGTAGAAAAGACTAAAATTTGTTGATAATGTGCATAACTATTCCCCTGTAATGAAAGCTTGAGTGATCTAGAGTGTTAGTTTTTTTCTATCATGCATAACTGAAACGGTCTTTATAAAATTTTGAGGAGCCACGCCATCCCCTAGCATATAATGAGGGGCTTGTTTGTCACTTTGGAGCTTCGGGGGTGTTGCCGCACCTAAGTTTTAGCTTGAGATGCAAAGCTTTGGCTTTTTTCTGGCATTTTAAAAATTTACTTTGCCATAAAAAAAGTCTTTATATGAGGCGATGCATTGTATATTTGTATACTAGCTGCCACTTGGCAAACTGCTTTGCTGCTAGATGAAAACTCAAGACTTGATTTTTGATTTCTGCTTAAATCTTAATAATCAAAAATTAGATTGAAGAGAAATAGTACTTTGTTAGTTGCTTTGTGAATTTGTGAGTGAATATAGGACAATTACAAGCTTTCGCAACTTTCTTGATTCAAAACTAGAACTAAAAACAAGGCGCGAATACTCGCAATGGTTGTTAAGAGTGGCTATCCAACAATAGGTTGACAATACTCTTATACCGCAGGCATTACGATCACTGCATGTACGCAGAGAGAAATTTTTTCATGACGTTTGGATTAGTGGCAGATTCGGAGCAAAAATTGACAAATTTTTTGAAAACCCTGTTCAATCTAAAAAATTATGATATTTTTCTAACAACGTTGTATCTGTAAACACTGAACAATGAACATATACTACATAATTTAATATTGAGGCTCCCGATTTTTTGGTCCCTGTGCGGTCGATCATGTAAAAACAGGCTCAGACCCTTCCCTGATTAGTGGGTCATCATTGTGATTTGTGTTATAGTCATAATTCTTTTTTTCATATGTTTATTAGATTTTTGTAAATTTTGTTTTTGTTCATAAAGGTATTGTTTTCGACAATACATAAAGTACAAGTCATGGATTATCTAGCAGTTGATAAGGTTCAATTGTGCTTGAACATTGCAGGTTAATGCTGAAAAAGTTGCTGTATCAGGTAAAAAGAGGACACAAAAGTTATACAGGAGGCATTCAGGAAGGCCAGGTGGTTTGACGGAGGAAACTTTTGATCAACTTCAGAAAAGAATACCCGAGAGAATTATTGAACATGCAGTTCGTGGCATGCTTCCTAAAGGAAGAGTGAGTAATTCTGCTCTACCCAAATTTTTATAATAAATCGTGATTTTTTATTGACTAGACTGCTCCGGCCAAGAGCAATCTTACCAAATTGCACATAATGAGAACACCGTTAAAACCATAGTGCAATAAACTGCCCCCATTGTGACCGTAATGTAAAGGTTTTTGAGCTTACCACAGTGAAAATATAGGCTGAGCAACGCAAAACATACTATATAGAATGGGTAACTTTACTTATAGTTTACGGTTCCTTGTTATCAATACTTTTCCATATCGCGCAAATATGATGTTTCCCAATTAGAAGTAGTAACTAGTCACTATGATCGACTTTCCAAAGCGTTGAAACTGTTAGCTAGTCATAAACGACTAATTGTGACGTTCACCCATGGTGCAAAAATACGGTAACGGTCGCGGTTGCGGTAACGGACACGGTAATACGGCAACGGGGTGATGTTGTTACCGTATAGTCAAATTTTGGCTTAAACCATGAAATATCGCTTGAAAAGGCCTAAAATGCGGCTATTTTACACCTTTACAATGCGGGTGATATTAGCTCGATAAATCTGAAAACCTTTACGATATGACCTTATTTTTGCGTTCACTTGGTTAACGTTGAAAGTTAAAATTTGGTTTCCACTTTCGACCTTCTCAGGGATCCAGTAAATAATGTGATTTTGGAACAAAGTATTTGGAAAACCTATCATCACTCAATTCCAAGCTAGCCAAAGTTCAGAACACACTATTCTTAGGATTGTTCAGTCATTTGACTTCTCTCATGAACTTGAGTCACCTCCCAACATGGATTCCATACCTTGTTCTCTCCTTCCATGTGATTGGACATCCATACATATATATTCAAAAACTACATCCCACGCGAGTGTAACATGATTTGCCAGCTAATTCACTATTTGAATTCGCGATTCGCTAAAATTTGCCAAGCATAGCCCAAAATCGACCATATTTCGCTTTTTTCGATTCCCGATTCGCGAGGAGATTAGTGAATCCTGTGACACTGTCCCACACACTCGCTAGCAATGACGACAAAGATATGCTGAATTTCATGTAGTGATGTAGGGTTTTCGACTAAAATATCTTTTATATTACATGTTCTCTGATAGACGATGGCTGTTACTGATTTCCGTTTGAAATTGTTTACAGCTCGGCCGGCAGTTGTTCAATCATCTTAAAGTATACAAAGGACCAGACCATCCACACCAAGCTCAGCAACCTGTCCCTCTACCGATCAGAGACAAGAAAATCCGTAAGGAGAACTGAAAACTTGCACACTTTTCCTGCTTTTGAAGGCCAGTTACTAGAACATCTCTCCATGGTGATGGATTAGGCTTCTTGTTTTGTAGATTGAAATTTTAAATCTTGAAGTAGGTCTAATTGTTGGTAGATAATTTACCATTTTGTAATTCAATTCATAAAAAAAAAAAAGAAAATATATGTATCTTTCAAAGGTGTTTTTGCTGTATGAATATTGCTTCAAATGTTGTTTCTAAGGTTCTCCCACTATCTCATTGAGTTCAATCCATTTGTGTTTTCTGTTCGAAAGTTTTTGGCAGATGGAACAAAACGGATAATGTTTTCTTTGTATATTCTGCAATTGCTTTAATAAGAATAAACATAAATTCTTGTGAAAGACGGTCTCTTCGAAAGACCATCTCTAATTGAGCCGACATATTATATATTTTTAAAATGTTGTAAGTAGGCATTAAAAATATTGTAAGTAGACATTTAAGATATTGAAAGTAGGCATTAAGGATATAATAAGTAAGCATTAAGGATAATGTAAGTAGGTATTAAGAATACGATAAGTAGGTATTAATCTTTAACGGGCTGGACTTGAGATACGTCTCTCAAAGAGACTAGCTGAAGAATAAAATTGTGTGCAATTGATCCCCTAAATTCCTTTTTGGTGGGAGCCGTTTGATGACATGCCCACATTCACCACTTTCACTTTTATGAAAACCAGATAATACCTCTACGATCCACAACTTTATTACTTATTCTGATATATTTGTATAAATAAAAAATAAAAAATTTACGGTTTTATGTTTTAACCATCTCAAAATATCCTATATTATTTAATAAATAATATTATAAAGATTTTATAAATAATTGAAAAAAATAAAATATATAATTTTTTAATATATTAAACGATATGACTTAAAAAGTAAAAAATCAATCAATATGAATAATACTATAGTCATAATTAAAAAGTAGAATAGGCAAACAATGACATCATCATTGAGTTTTAAAGGGAAAACTTTTATTGATAAAGTCACACGTAAACAATTTTTTAAAATGATGACATCAGTTGTGTTTTGTTTTGGTAATAGTTATAGATTTTTATTAATAAAGTGACATGTAAACAATTTGTAAAAATGATGACATCAGCTGTGTTTTGTTTTAGTAATAGTTATAGATTTTTATTAATAAAGTGACATATAAACAATTTTTAAAAATGATGACAGCAGCTGTGTTTTGTTTTAGTAATAGTTATAGATTCGAAAAAAATAAGCTTATTTTCAGAAAAAAGTTTCTAAAACTTATTTTGAGAAAAAAGTTTCTAAAAAAATATGCTTATTTGAAAAAATAAGCCTCGATCTTAGACTCGAGCACAAAAACGTTTAGTTCGAGAATTAAAATTTTCGAAAACTTATTTTGAGATTAAAAAACAAACTCATTTTATTCAAATTTTCGACTTTACTCATCCCTTCTTTCTTCAAAGATGGCTCATCATTAGAGCTGTTTAAAAAAAATTCTATGATCCGATATTTAATCGATCTTGAAACCGAACTTCACTTAATCCGACTTCTGAATGAATTTAAAATGAACATTTTTAGAAAATTTGAAATACATAAGAGAAAAAATAAAAAAAAATTAACAAAATAAACTAAGTTTTAAACTTATTCCAAAAGTAAGCGTGAAATTTCCAAACCTGAGGTTGGGGGCTGTTCGCAGTTACTAACTGTGAACAGGTCAAAAAAGACAAAATAGTTGTTCGCACTTACTAACTGCGAACAGCTATTTTGACCTGTTTTTGTGCAGCAACTGCGAACAGGTCAAATAGCCAATTAGTAAGTGCGAACAACTATTTTGTCTTTTTTGATCTGTTCGCAGTTAGTAATTGCGAACAGCCCCAGACCTGAAGTTTGGGAATTTCACGCTTACTTTTGGAATAAGTTTAAAACTAAGTTTATTTTGTTAATTTTTTTTTTTCTCTTATGTATTTCAAATTTTCACATTTTTACTCACCATTCCCAAGACCACATCTCACTTTCTCCTCTTGGACCAATTCAGCTATTTGGGCCTTTTGTGCTTCAGAATATTAAGATTTTGTTAGAGTTATTCTTCCATTTATTGTGCTAGTTGTTAAATTTTTTTAACTTCAAATGTTATAATATTTTCTTCTTTTTATTCATTGTTACTAACAACGAAAAAAGTATTTTTTTCTTTTATTTGTAGTTACTAATAGCGACAAACCTGACCTTAAAACTTTGACACGAAGACGCTTATTTTTTGAAATTAAAATTTTTCGAAACTTATTTTGGAAATTTTTTTTATAAAAAAATCATTTCCCAATAGTTGTGTATTGAGTTGTTTAATGGGATAGGTTGACCTAATAGATCAGGGCTCAAGTCACTTTTAATAATAATATGAATACAATGCTTACGCCTTTTGATTTATAATGACTATAACTCGAAAACTTTAAAACTGTTTTCTAACACTTGATTTTGAACCCAATACTTATGCCTTTTGATTTATAATTTTCTAAAAATCTCAAAACTTTTAAAATTTTTTTAACACATAATCTAAAATTAATTAAATTAAGCTATAGTAAATATTTTCTAAAAATCTCAAAACTTTTAAAATTTTTTTAACACATAATCTAAAATTAATTAAATTAAGCTATAGTAAATATTAGCCAAAATTAGGGAGCCTTTGTGCCAGGAAGGCTTATTTCACATAACATCCTATTATGTCATGATCTAGTTAAACATTACTCTAGGAAGAACTGCTACCCTAGCTGACTAGCTGTGTGATAAAGGTCAATCTGAGGAAAGCCTACGACACCATGGACTGAGATTTTATTCATGATATGTTGATCGCCTTGAACTTCACCTCACTTCATTAAGATTATCATGGTCTGCATCACTTCAACCCAATATTCTCTTCTGGTTAATGGCAACCCCTCTGAGATTTCACGCCTAAAAGAGGCCTCAAACAAGGAGATCCACTATCTTCGCTCCTCTTTGTCATAGATATGAAAAATATGTTCAGAACCCTCAAGGTTGTAGGGGAACACAAACACTTCAGCTTTCCCCCTAGATGTAAGGGCCTCAAACTCAATCATCTATGCTTTGTTGATGATCTTATGTTATTCTGCAAGGGTGAAGCTAAATCTATTAAGATTCTGTGTGAGAGGCTAGATATCTTCTCAATTGCATCGGGTCTTCATGCCAATGCCTCCAAATAAGCGCTATATCTAGCAGGTATCTCGGAACCTATCAAGTTACATATTGCTCAGTTTTTAGAACCACCTCTTGGCAAACTCCCCTTTAAATATCTGGGTGTGCCCCTCACATCCAAATGCATAACTGGAGGCTGAATGTGACTCCATTGTTGATAAGATGACAACCAAGATACGTTCATAGAGCTTGAAATTTCTCTCTTATGCAGCTAGAGTCCAACTGGTGTCTGTGGTCCTTCAATGCATCTGTACTTATTGATGTTAACTCTTTATCTTGCCAAGATCAGTCATCAAAAAAATTAATGCTATTTGTAGAGCCTATGTTTGGCATGCGGATCCTACCAACACAGCCCCTTGTACTGTTAACTGGAATGATGTTTGTAAACCAAAGAAAGTAGGTGGTTTGGGCACAAGGAATATAGACAAATGGAATGAAGCTGTAACAGGCTTAAATTTCTTAATCTTAATCTTCCGATTAATTATTCCAAAATTTTTTTAATTCTAATTCCTAATCCTTTGGTTATCTAATTCAAATCACCTGTAATTCCTAAACCTTATTCCGATTTTGTAATTTCTTCCAAATATTAAACTTAAAAAGAAAGAATAAAATAAAATAAAATATATCTATATTCTTAAATCTCTTTATAAGCACTAAAATATTACTCTATTTTATTATTTTATATTACGAAAAGTAAAATTTTAATATTATATTGACGGTTTTGTTAAGACGTTTCGTTTCAATTTTGTTTTCTTAAACTAACTTTACTACTTATCATTTTAACCTTACAACTTTGATTTAATTATTTTATACCAAAAAATAACTATATTTTTCTTATTAACTTTAAGTATAGTTTTAACCAAAATTTCTAAGTAAACTGTCATATTTTCATAATCAAATCTTAATCAAACTTTCCCATTAATAAAACATTTAACTTGTATAAACTAGAACAAAAATTTGATGAACCAAAATTCTTTCTACATCAATCCATGATATTCATCACTTACACAAGCTATCACCATTTCCTTACACAAGTTAACCTTTTTCTACACTCTAACTCTTACACATCCACTTACACACTCGAACTCTTACACATCCATTTACACACGCCAATTCTTACACATTCACTTACACACTCTAAATCACTTACACAAGTTAACTTTCTTCTATACTTCTATCACTCTTTTTCATACAATCATATGAACTAAAAAGTTGCTCATTATAAATACCCCCCCCATGAGATCACTTGCACCCCTATCATCAAATCTTTCTATCATTCTTTCTTATATCTTCACTTCATTAACATCTTACTATCTTTATACCCTTTTTATTAGTTGAAGAATCAAATGAAGATGGAGCTTGATCTTATCACTTCGTAAGTCAATAATCATCAACTTTTGAAAAGTCAAATATTATCTTTTGGAGCTTGGATATCATTTTTTTTTCTGGTAATTGAAGATCTACTTCTTTGAAGTTTGGAGCCTTGAAGACTTTCTCTTTTGGAATTTTTTTTTTGAGTTCTTATTTTCATGTTATTATTATTCTCTTACTTGGTTTAGCATCACCTTTGGGGGAAAATGGTACACATTTTCTTAACTCTCTCGTTATGTGATATTTATTTATGGTTACTCGAGAATATAAATAGCATGATCAACATGATTTTATTCTAATCATTTAAACTTTACATGGTTATATTAAAGTCATATCCAGTTTAGTGATATTTTCGTCAAAACAATAATACTTTTGGGACACTCTAAAAAAAAGTCATATATATGGAAATTTTTGATTAATATGATAATGTAGATATATATGAATTTTACGAGTTAAATAAACTTATCTCTTTAAAATGATTTCATATCATCTTGGTGTTTTGATAAAATTTTTATTTTGGACTCAAGCAATTATAAAGAATTATTAATCGGGTTATCGGTAAAATAGTCAAACTAATTTGTTGAAATGCTTAGCGTTGTTTTTCTTGAAAACTCATAACATTTAGATTTTGGACCCTTAATAACTTGTCGAATTTTTTTTTCATAGCTATGATAAATCCGTTTTACTATTTTACTGGTTATTTGATAAAATACGTTATTAAGTACTTAGAAATATTACCCTTGACTTTTATGATTATTTATGACATAATAATGACTTAGTTTAGCCTCAAGAATCTTAGTATAGCTACGAAATTTATTATTTAATTAATATTAATTTATTAGATACTAGTAATTTGTTTTTATTAAAAGGGTAGAATTGTCAAAATTTTGACTAGTGGAAGTTTGAGTTATAAGAATGTAAACTATTTCGGTTTAAAGTCTTGTTTGATATTGCATGATATTGATTGTATGGCTCTGATAGTAAGGTAACGTCGAACCATGGACCACATGTAAAATCCCGACGTCTGTGTTAGCCAGCACGTAAAATGCGGTGTCAGACAGGGGTTCGAGAAAAACCCATCCTGTAGAGTCTCGAGCATAACAGTATTGAGAGGAGTGACGACTCCCACCACAGTTAGGGTTTAGGACTATGGTCCTCACCTAACCAGACCCTTAAATATATATCAGTTGTCATTATTATTGTGATCTTGTGATGTGCTATGATGGTAAAGTTATAAGGCTTAATCGAGCTTGATTGAATAAGCATTAAGGTTACCAAGTATTTAGTAGCAGTAATGAACTTCTGCAAGTATTGAGAATGTAACTTAATGGCTTAATAAAGGTCAATAATGAGTAATAACCTTCTACATTGTGCTTGATGATTATTTTGTAAGCATGATTTAATTATCGCGTCATAAGCTGGTTGAGAAAATTGTACTCGGCTTTGTCGCTGATCAATTCAATCGGCGCCATCCGTATTATGGATGACAGTATTTTATAGGAAACTTTAGCTCAGGTTTCGATCCAGGCCGCAACTTTAATTATTTTATCGAGGACTTAGCTGCATTGATTTTACTTGATGACTTTGATGACTATATTGTACTTGTGTTTTTTTTATCGTATTTAAGCAAACCTTATGTCATATTTTCTCAGTTGTAAGATTTTTAACTTATATTTTGAACGGTTTTTAGTTTAAATGGTTTGTAACACCCAAATTTCCTCTCGTCCTTTACGGTTTTGGTTTCATTAAAGGGATCGGAAATTCAGGGGTGTTACATGGTCGGAAATTCAGGGTGTTACATGGTTTTTAGTAGTTCGGCGTTTTACACTTCCGCATTATTTATTTTAAGTATTATTATTAATGTTAATTATGTATCGAGAGTGCTGCTCCCGTTATAGAAGTTGCACTGGGCAAACTGGCTTGGCATGTGGCTAACCTCTCAGAGTCACTATGCTGGGTCAGATGGGTTCATGGCACACGAAGGGAGGTAATTGGGCGATTTTCAACCCCCCAAAACTGCTAGTTGGTTCCTCAAGAAAATATATCGAGTCAAGGATAAGCCAAGTGCCTGGATCTTGCACGAAAAGTATATTATCAATGATGTCTACCAGGAAAACTTCAAATCCCTACCCAAAGTGCCTTGGAGTAGATTTGTGTGGAGTAAATTCTGTACACCCAAAAGTAAGTTTATTCTTTGGCTAATTGCTTCTCACAATCTGAAAACCAAGAGCAAACTCTTCCAAATGAAGCTCATTGAGGATGACCAATTCCCTATGTGCTTATCTGCTACTAAACCCAATTGATCATCTACTCTTCGCTTGCCCCTTCAGTGCCAAATGCTTTGAGAAGCTCTGTAATTGGCTGCACATGCACAACTACCCCATGATGATTTCTTGTATTATCAACCACAAATTGAAAGCAACATGCTTCCAAAGAAAGGTGATCATTGCTAGCATCTGCAGTCTATGTTATTACATACGGAAATTAGAAATAAGGTTGTCTGGCAACTTCGAATGAGTACAGTGGACAAAACATTGAATCTTGTCTGAGATGAAATTAAGATTATATTTTCTTTTTTATATCCAGCTGAGTCTCAAACCGATCCTTGGTTTAGAGATATTGTTTCCTAATGTATTTGTTTTCCTTTTGTTGAGGCCTTGCCTACTGTATGCACATGAAGAGTGAGCTGGTACAACTCTTCTTCGGAGGTGAGTACCTTCTTCATACTGATGCAATCAATTATAGTAGATTGAGATGTCTAATCATAATGTATCTGTTTTGTTTTGATACAAATGAAATTTTATTTTCCAAAAACAAAAAAAATATATGGATACAATGTGAAGAAACGATTTTTTCTCCTAAAATTGATTGTGGTCCTCAATCCTCATATCAACCTTTGTCTCAAAGCACTAATTTGATTGTAAGTGAAAAGATGATAAATAAAACTCGAAAAACTATCGATCGTGCCAAGCAAGACTTTTCTTTTTATTGACTTCTACAGTTCCCTTTCAATTCACACTAATCATCCTATTAAATTTTTTTACACTATTTATTCATATTCATAGTTTGAATTTTATTTTTAATTTAAATGTTAAAGTATTGTCAAATAAAATAATCTTGTTAATTTGTTGATTCATCTCAATATAAATTTTAGCGTATTATTTCCTCCTATTCTTTGTTTTATTTGGTTTTGACACATTTGAAAATGCACGTTTTCAATCTTAAATATCTCTAATTGTGCTTGAGTAAAAATTATAAAAAAATTAATATTAATAAAATTTACAATAAAACGAATTAAACAAAATTCCACATAACTATATTATAACTTTTAAATTAAGAATAAATCATGTAATAAAAGTAATTGATAAATACTGTTTAAAAAGCAAATAAGTCATGGAATGAAAATATGAGGGAGTATTTAATCATGCACAATGGACATATATAAGTTGGAATCAGTGCATTTGATAAACGACACATGGAAGGGAGTCTTTAGTAAGTCACTTGCAAGTCGCGATTGAAACTAAAGTTCTACTTGTATAAATTCTCATAATCTCAATAAATCTTTCATTAAATTGATTCGTCCACTTATTCTCTATTCTTATCAAACAAACTGCTTTCAACTTTTAGTCACAATACCAAACTCTCCTCTCTATTTCCCCTCTTTCATTTCTTCTCTTCGCAAATCCTCTGCCTTTTCATGGCTGCTTTTCGCCATTGAAGAACATAAACAAACCCTGGTTAACTTCAATTGCTTAAAAATGGCGGATTCTTTCTTCAATTTCTCAGTTATCCTCTTGATATTATGGATTATTTCAGTTAAATTAGGATCCAATGCGCAACTTATTCCTGATGATGAAGGTATTTTACTTACAATCTTATTTATTTTCAGTTTTACTTTCTTAGGGTGAATTGATATTTGATTTTTAACTGTTTTGTTATATTGTTTCTTGTGAATTTGTCTCTAATTTCTGTATTTTGATGACATTATTTGTCTATTACATGATAAAAATTTTCCATTGTGTTTGTCGTTGAGTCCAAAATGTGCTGAATACCCTTAATACTAAAAATATTTTTTTATTTTCTTTTTGTTTATACACTTTATTTTTATAAGCATTTAAAATAAAGTTTGAATTTAATGTAGTGTTTGAGAATAAATATTTTATTGTAAATTATAAATTTTAATTGTGAAATCATAAATAAATAATTTGAGTGATAAGGTTTAGGTAGTCATCATCGAATTTTTAATTTTAACTACTTTAAAAACAATGGTGAAATTTGATTTAAATCTAAATTTAAAAATATTTTATTTGCCAAATAATAAATTTGAGCCAATTTTAAAATTTCAAATGAAATTATTATTTACATGATGAGATTTTCAATATATATTTTAAATGACTAATTTAAATCTCTCTTAAAGCGAAAAAATTAAAGCGGATAAGCAAAAGGAAACAAAATAAATACTCCCTCCTATTCATTAAAAATGAGATATATACTTTTTTACGTTTATCTAATGCAATTATTCAATACTTAATATCCCTTATTATACATAACAAAACATCATAAAAGTGGATATTGATAATCTTTACATTGGGATGAATAAAATAAAGGGAAATTTCACATATTAGTATCGAACTTTTATGAAATACTAGTTGTAGTACTTTTATAAGATTTTTCCAGTAGCATCCATTTTATGTCTTATTAAGTGTTAGTTCTTGTCTTAAATTTGGCCTAAATACTTGAGAGCGTTGATAAAAATGATGTATTAAACGTCAAAATGGTAAATCAAACATTTGAAAGCATGAAAACGTTTTGAGGCAAATTATAAAAACAACAACTAACACTTAATAAGGGTAGAAATGTCAAAATGGTGAATTAAGCGGAAATCAACAAAAATTTAATTGAAAATGGTACGACAGTTAGATAAGGAATAAACTAGATGTTACCATGTGAAAAAATCTTACAAAAGTGCTACCATTGGCGTTTCATGGAAGTTTGATGCTACCATGTGTAATTTCCCAAAAATAAAATCTCACCTTGATTTATAGATTAAGAATAAAATACAAATTAAAAATAATAAGTGAATAGTACCAAAAAAACAAGTGATCTATTTTTCGGTGAATAGGTGGGAGTATTAAAATTAAAGTAACAATGAATAAAGCTGTCTAACATAAAACAATAGAAATACATAAATTATTGTGGGAGACGGTATTTTTGAGAGACCATCTCTAATTGGGCCGGCTCATTACGTACTTTTTAAAATATTGAAAATAGGCATTAAGAATGATGTAAGTAGACATTTAACATATTGAAAGTATGCATCAAAAGTACAGTAAGTAAGCATTAAGTATAATGCAAATATGTTTTAAGAATACGATAAATAGATATTAATTTTTAATGGGTTAGATTTAAGATACGTCTTTGAAAAAATGATCTCTCAAAAGACTAAACGATAGGAATATCAAATAAAAACAAAAATAGTACAGATTAATACTTACTCAGTTTAATCAACTATAAACAAAACCCAAAGACACGGTGTTGTGCGATTGGATGTAGACAACATGGAGCCCGGCCCACGGACTACTTTTGAGGTCAATTTTACATTTTTATGTCTGCGTCGTTCTGTAAAACTTTTCGATTACATATATTCAATATGTATTTTACAACCAATTTTTAAGTTCGGTCCGTTAAATTCATTGACTTTTCTTCGACCTCTTAGCTTTCTCTATTTTGTGGCGTGGCCCCAATCTGCATCGGCTTTGGCTAACAAAGACCCACTATTTTGCTGTTGTAAAATCTCTGTTGTTACATGTGATTCGAAATCACAATTAAATTGTTATTTTTTAGATATTTTTTCTATCCTTATTCATCCAAACTTCTGAATAATGTTAAGAAATAAATCTAAATATAAATATTATTATTGTTATTATAATCATTTGACAGATTTTTTAATATATTATTTGATAATAATTATAAATTTAACGGTCAAATACCATTAGAAAAATATAGTAGTTTTCTTGATTATATTAGTTCATACTAGTAATAGCTAGTACTTAAACTTATAAGTTTATGAAATAAATAAGATAAATAAATAAAAAGGATCTTTAACTAAAAATAAAGTATTAGGAAATAATAACATAAAAAAATTAAAGAAAGATTTACTAGTACATCTTATAAGGCTATGCATCGACATCAGAGAGACCAAGTTTGAATAGAAATGGACCTTACAATGCAGGTAGCATATCATTGCAAAATTGGAAAATTTGAAAATAATAAATAAACTATTAAAATATTTTAAAAATAAGCAACTTTAAATTTTAATTTTCAAAATAAGCACTTTTTGGCGCAGAGTACAGGTTTGGGATGGGTCAAAAAAGTCAAGGTAAAGATTTTGGCCATTTTTGATAAAACATGTTAATTTACTTATTCTTTTCAAATTTTCCAAAAAATGCTTATAAAATAGAATTAGTACAGCTCATGCTTATAAAATGACTATTTAATAGAAGTATAAAATAACTAATCATAGTAAAAAAATGATGAAGAAAATTACGAAAGGATGAAGTTGATCAATGAATAATAATGCTCCCGTTTGGTATCTACCTTTTTGAGGCATTTTGGCTTTTTATTTTTAGCTTTTGACTTTTAGTTTTTTAGATGATTAAAAAAAATTTATTAAATATTTCAAAGTTAACACAAAAATTAGTCTTTTAAGCTGAAATAAAAAAGTTATTTAAAATAGTTTTTTTATTGACTTTTGATTTTTTTATTTATTTTTTTCCTAACCAAACCAACTACTAACAATTAATTTTCTAATAGAGAATTAATATTTTCAATAGGTAACTTTATCCAACAAATATAATTAATAGCCATTTGTCAAATAGACCAGTAGCAATGATAATAGTGGGCAAACAATCTCCATATTCTATTTCTATGATTTTTTAGCAACCATAATAGTGATCAAAAAATCACCATATTCTATTTTTATGATTTTTTTTGTTCGATGTTATGGTCAAAAAAATGAAATCGTTCATATTTATGCCATTTCAATTATATTTTTTTGGTGTTAAAGTATTACATAGGTGTTTATTATGGAGAAAAACAAAATTATGAATTTTGATGTAGTTTTTTAGATTAATATTATTTGAATAATCACAATTCAACTTAGAAAATCTTTTAACATATAGCCCCCGATTAGATTTGTTGATAAAAAGGGATTTTTTTTTACCATGCGTGGGATGGATGATTTTTTTTTTCAAAGCATATATTTTTGTTTTGTTTTGGATGGTTAAAAAAAGTAATGATATTTAAAGCCCGGCTGTATAAATTAATAAATTTTATTTATTATTAATAATTTTATTTTTTCTAGAAAATTTATAAAAATTGGAAACATATTTAAAGCCCGACCGTAAAAATTAACAAATTCTATTTATTATCAATAATTTTAATTTTTTTTGAAAATTTATAAAAATTGGAAACAATTTATATTTTATGTAGTTATTTAAAATTCTTAAGAAACATTAATGATAAACTAATAAAAGATAATTTAAAATCTTATGTTTTTAAAGCATAAAAAATATTAAATTACATTAAAAAATTAAAATTCTTTTTTATATATAGTCTTTAGTGTTGTATGTATCATATTCCATTAAGAGGGAAAATTACCATCGGGATACCTCATACTTTACTAATTATCATGGTCAAAAATTTACAATTCAAAAAGGAAAAAAATATTAAATAATTTTTCGCTGTAGATTATGAATAGTTGGTCATCTACCTACTTGTAAATAAATTTAAAAAGAATTAAATAATGAGAATGGTCTAAACTAGGGATGGTCACGGGGCGGGTCTGGGGCGGATCTGGCCAAATCCGGACCCGGACCCTTTTATTTTTTTTGGATCCAGACCCGGATCTGGACCCTAAGGGTCTAAAATTTTCAGACCCGGACATGGACCCTACGGATCTAACGGGTCTAGGGTCCTTAATGGGTCTTATACAAAGCCTCTTGGATTTGTCAAAATTGAACCTTTTTCGAGTCTTTTTGTATTTTTGTATCACAATCAAAAAAATACTTAGAATTCAGAATAATTATCAAGTAAATAAAAAACAAATAATCAATGAAGCTTACTTACTTTAGTGATAAAAGAAGTATTATTCATTCATACTAATATTTTGTTCCAAGAAAAAAAGGCGGGGTTTGACCAAAAAATTGGAACAAAACCTTCTCAATGTTCAGTAGGAGACTGAATGAGCAAATTCAAAGACCGACATCATCGAAATCAAATCTGGGTTTTTCGTAGTTTGTTCTACATTTCGAAATCTGATAAAATTCTGAAAAAAAATACCTTGTTCCAATTGATAGCAAAAATCAAATTTGGGTTTTCGTAGACACAAAATCAGCTCGCATCCAAACCTTGAAGCTTTGTAAATGAAAGAACACAAAAATTAAACAGAAAGGTGGTTTTTACCTCAATCTGTTCTTCTTGAAGAGGCCAGAGTTTATGGCGATTCTGAGATAGAACACAAAGCAAAGCAAAATTCCATTAGATCTCAAGTAAAATTTAGGCATCAATTCAAAGCAATAAATTTAAAAGACCTAATTTTTTGTGAGATGAATCATTAATCAGATCTGCAACCAAATGAATTGCTATATTGCTATGGTATGGTTCTAGGGGTCCAAGGAGTGCACTCATCATGAGTAGCACGAGGAGAGGAACTATTGTATTCTCGGTTCTTCAACACAATAAAACCACAAAATATATTGAAATCACTACCAAATTAAAGAAAAATTAAAGAAACCTAAAGAAATGGAGTACCTGGAGTCTCGACTGAAGTGGAGAAGACGACTGGCGATGGAGGTCGATCGCTGTCGGCTGTCGCAGAGGCGCAAAGGATTAGATGTTAGAGGAGAAAGAAAAATTAGGGTTACTGGCTTTAGGCTTATAATATTGCGGCAACATCAATTTCAGAATGATATTTTTCATAATATTAGAATTAAGAAATCATAAATTCAAAATATAAAATTTAAAAGTTTAGGCTCCGGGTCCGTGTCCTAAGGTGAAGACCCGGACCCGTCAGATTTTTTTTGGATCCAAACCCGGATCCGGTTTCGATGGGTTTCAAAAATTAAGATCCAGACCCTTAAAAAAGGGGCGGGTCCAACAGGGTCCTGGACCCATGACCATCCCTAGTCTAAACTCATTCAACTAGAACTTTGGCTATTAAATATGCGGCTAGTTTTGTACAAGATCGTCTCAATATAATACAAGCCTATATAATTAGTAAATGTTTTAATTGATTACTTTAAAATGGTAAGCGATTACTTCAACATATTAATGTACAAGGATCAACGCAATAGAAATAGTTTCACCAATAGATCATCTCATTTGAGAATTTGTATTAAATGTGATACTAGTCACGGTTGCATTGTTAAAGTATCGTATTATTTGGAGATCGATCCATTATGATAATTAACAGATGAGAATAGGTTTTTTTTTTAATGAATTTGCTAATTTAGGAATAGAACATTGTAAGGGCTTTATACGTTGTCAGTTCATCTGGTTGAAATTTATTGGTACACTTTTTGTTTTTACACAATTTAATGGTCTATTTTGTTTTTAATGCCTCTTGTAAAATTAAATGTTTTTTAAAAAATTAATATTATGATAATATGTATCGAGACGAATCAAACAAAATCATACATAAGTATGACCATGTTTTGAGAAGTGAGAAGGAAGAGCCACTTTTGAGGGGAGAATCTAGTTAAAGTTTCTCTATTGTTGTAGGGTGTGAGTAGTTTATGTTTTGAGCTTGTTGAAGATATTTTGAGTGCCCAAATACACGTGATGGAGTGCAAACACAAAAGAGCTAGAAAGTGTTTAAGAGTGCTTGTACTCCATGTATGTGAACAAACATGTTGAAGGTGTTCGAGGTTGAGTGATAAACACATTGTGAGAGTTCATATATGTGTATTCTTTATGTAATTGATGGTTGAAGTGGTATGCTAAGATATTTCTTCTTTCCCTATTCCTTTATTTCTTCATTTTTGTTGCTTGCTCAAGACCATAACCATTATCTTTGTTGGTATATGGGGTCCCTTGAGTCCACAAGGACCTTTGGATTATATTGGGATACCACTATCATAGGGATAGTGGTATTATTGTAAGGATCGAATGGGGTCACTACGACACCCACAAAGTCACACAAACAAGACAACAAACAAAAATCAACACACACACAAGTTATACGTGGAAACCCCTTCGATGTGAAGGATAAAAACCACGGGACCTCTTGAAGAGTCCACCCTATCTTCTCTTATTGATAAATTGAGGGAAAAAGAACCTCAAAACAGTACACAAAGGTTCACACACCCACCAACAACAACCAAGAACAATATGAGATGAATTAGAGAGCAAAATGAGTGAAATCACCAAAAATACAGCATTCTGTGCAAAGATGATTCTGACCAAACCAAAGCTCAAAAGACGATCTCCACCGTCCAAAATGAAGCCCTTGATGTCAGGAACAAGCTATCAAAATTTGGGGATGATCCAACGGTGCAATTTCCGGCAAACGGCAGTTTTCTGATGGCTGCCCTCAAAGCTACGAGCACCCTCTTCTCTCTTTTTCTCCTTTCTTTTTTTTTGTGTGTTTTTCTGATTTTCTTTTTGATTACTTCAAGCCAAGTAAAAAAAATGACTCTTAAGCTTCTCTTAGAAGCCACATAAATAGGTCAATTAATAAAAACCCAAAAAAAAAGGAAAGTATTACCCAAAGCAATACAAGTATTGGATAAATGGGCTGGACCCATAACAATTATATGACGTGTTTTGAAGAAAGGATGAAAAATACCATGGATAATTTTTTAGCTAGAAAACCCGAGTTGGCTTTTGATGGTCACAGAAAAAGCCAACTCGGCTTTATGTTCTGATGCCCAAATATCAGTTTGTCATTTCTGTTTTTCTTTCTTATTTTTGACTAGGATTATTTTTGTCTATGTAGTTCTTAATTCTCACTATCTCTCTAGCAATAATCCTACCTTACTCTCTCTTCTTATTGCTCAGGAAATACCATTTTAGCCGTTAAAACTTCTTGGAAGCTTATGATTAAATAATAAAACATATAGAGGCTAGACAGTGAATGTAACCCATTTTAGATGAACTGAACCATTTTAATTGCTTTATATCGTTGATTATTGTTTAATTTTGCACATTTAAATTGAATCAAGAATTAGGATTTTAAATAAACTTTTCCCCAATTCAATTACAAGACAATCATAGATCGTAGGTGGTTATAGGGATTTAATCCTTCAACCTTTGTTCTTTGAAGTTTTTCGTCTCATTTCTATTGCTTATGTGTGTGTATCCAGTATTCACAGCATAACATAACTTAGAAAAACTGGAGGAATTGTGCTAGTTTGGTTTTTGTTGAATTGGTAAAAGTGTTGCTATACTATTTTGTTTAATTTGATTATCTCATCCATTGTTTGGCAGTAAAAATTCTGCAAATAATTTCTAATAAGTTGGTGAATGCAAATTGGAAGAAGATCTTGCCAACATCCTGCAATAATGGTGCTCAAGGCTTCTTCAAACAATATGATACAACCATTCTTAGCAACGTCACATGTGATTGTACATTTAATAAAGGCACTGTTTGCCATGTCACAAATATGTATGTTCTTAACTTGCCCCTCATCTCTCCATTTTATTTTCTTGTTCAAAGTTTCATAACTTGTGACATTCAAGGACCGTTTGGGATGTTGCTATTAAATGATGGAAAACATAATGAAAATGAAATATAATAAGAAAGTTGGGGAAATGAAGTCATGGAATCAAAGAAGGAAAGATTGAGAGTTGGTTTGGCATTTACGGGCCGTGAAAAGAAAAAATTAAGATGTCGACAAACAAAAAGAAACAGATTAAAAAGAAAATACCACATGTTTGATTTAAATGAAACAAATTGATAATTTAATGATATATCTAATGAAAATATTCCAAACAGTTAAATTTCAGTCTTAGCAAGTACGTTCGAACGAGCTTATTTTGTGTTCGTTTGAGCTTAACTTGGCAGAAGAAGACAAAAATTAGAATGAATGTTTCATAGTGCGGTGCACTCTCTCATACATTTAGTCCCAGCAGCCTTTAATTTGGAATTATACGTTATGGCTTTATTATTCTTTCCCCCTACTTAACCCATAATCAGGCTAACGATACTATATTGTTTTAAGCATGAATCTGAGTAGGAGTATCTCTTTATGATCACATTTAACCCCATCTTATTTGGGGTGTTTATGGGGTATTTTAATGTGTTTCTAGCTGTTGGAATGACCTATAAAAGGGACTTAAGCTTATAAATTAGACACCAATTATGACATCAAAACTCTTAAGCATTATACTTTTTTATTTTCAATCCAAGTTGAGTGGGGTTTTAAGTTCACACCTTTTCTTAGTGACTTCACAATGTTGTTAGTATGAATGCGTTAACCTTAGAAAAGTGTCGGTGATATGTTTATACCTTCGATACACCGGAAATCTCTTTCTTAATGAAGTGAATTTCTCTCGTGTCGCACTAATCAAACAACTATAAACAAATTGTTTATATTTTCTCAACCAAAAGGTTTTATCATAGAACTATATATTCCAACACCACATAAAGAAATGTAGAGAGTAACTTTAGTTAGGAGTAAATGGTTTGGCTACAAAATCACTTATCCAAAACTAGATTTTGATCAACGCCAATTCTTATGCTATTTAAAATTAGTGTAAGTTTGATAGAAACATCTCTTGACAAATTTAATGGTATGCCTATTCTCCTTCATTAATTTCATTTTCTTTATAAAATTTATTCCAATACATTACCATTTAAACATGTGGTATTAGATGGTAATAAAAATTATGAATAAAAATACTTTTTTGACCCAAGTTCCATTACCATGGGAGTGACATGATACATATCATAAAACTTTGCACTACAAATCATTCCCAGTACCATCAATTAGTACCGTTAACCAAATGGTCGTTAGTACTAGGGATGAGTTCATGTTTGTTTCATGAGAAGCAAAGACAAGCATACTTATTACAAATAAACTTCCTTGTGCTCTTTGTTACAATAGACAGTAATGATGATGGCTAACTCTTTATACCTTAGTCCCAGGAGCATAATGTTAATGTACCATCGAATTTTTTTTTTTTTTCCAATCAATATGTAATATTCAATGATCCTAAATCACTATCAAAGTTATTTTGGTTTATTTTGCAGCCAGTTGAAGGGTCTAAATATTACTGGACCTTTTCCTGATGAATTTGGAAACCTTACTCAGTTGGAAGAAATGTAAGTACTCCTTCCGTCGCATTGAATTTGTATCATTTTTCATTTTGGTCCGTCCCACTTAATTTGCATCATTTCTATTTTCGGCAATGGCCCACCAATCTCTTTTTATCACATCGATACATTTTAACTTTCTTTTAATTTTATCCACACAATTTATTCTCTCTCTTCATTTATTACCAATTTTTTAAAATTTACCCACTTCCTCTTTGATGCAATTCAAAGAGACAAATGAGTATATATTTTCTTTCTTCTTGTAGTGAAGAATTAGTTTCTGCTCTTTTGTGCTTGTCATCATTAATACTTTTATTTGCTGTCTGTTTATTCAACATGTTAGTGTTGAAGATGTTAATAAGTTTGGCGTATACATAATGCAGTGACTTCTCCAGGAACTATGTCAGTGGAACAATTCCTAAAAGTCTGTCTAAGATCCCACTTGTCACTTTGTAAGTATAAGAGGCTCATTTCAACAAAATTGAACGGTTTTAATGGAATTTTTAATGGCATTTGCGAGATTTTACCTTGACAAATTCTTTATTAAGACCGTCTCACCGTGAGACGGCTTGATATGGTCTGGCCTAATTTTAAATATGTCAAGTTATAATGAAAAAACTGTTTATTTAGTTAACTACTATGTAAGTTTAACTTTGGGCTGTTTTTATGGCTGGTTTCAAAGTGTGATGGTCTCATACAAGACTTCTTGTTTTATCTTTATCAGTCTGATCTTGATGCATTGCAGATCAGTTTCAGCGAATCAGATCACTGGTCCAATTCCGGAAGAACTTGGACAAATTACCACCCTTGAGACTTTGTAAGTCCTTGTTTCACATCTCAGCATATTTCAATTAGGTTGCTACATGTAGCTTGTCATTTATGCCTATTATTTTTTGACATAATATTCTCAGGCTCGTCGAAGATAACCGGCTACAAGGATCTTTACCCCGTAGCATTGGAAATTTGAAAAATTTGAGAAGAATGTGAGTTTATATTTATGCATGTTTTAATATCATTGTTCAGATTTCTCTAAACATCAACACAAATGAATTGCACAAAAAATGTCCTATCTTATTGATCAGGCTTTTGAATTTTATTTGATCAGCATACGATGGTATAAGCTATAAGTTGCTGGTTATCTTAATTTTTAATACTTGTGAGGTATAGGGGGTGTTTGGCAAATAACTAATAGCTGATTACAGTGGCTGATTTAACTAGCTAATTTTACTAATTGATTTGACCAACTGATTTGAACCTGCTGCTATGAGCAGCTTGTTCAAAAAAACTTTATTCATATCAATAAGTTGTTTCAAGCAACTAGTTTGCCAAGCATTAGAATTGACTGGTTTGACCACTCAACCCTCTATCTGTGTCAAAATAAGCTAGAATTGCTCAATAAGCCATTTTGCCAAACAAGAAAACACCCCCATACTGAAGTCTGGATGTGCATACTTCATAATATTATTTCTTGGGTCATAACTTCTGTTTGATAATATTACAAAAAAAATTATATCATTGTGTTAGAATTATATTTAAAACTCACTTTGCTTATGTCTACAGGGTGTTTGCTGCAAATTTTTTAAATGGAACAATACCTGAAACTTATGTCAATTTGAAGAACCTCACAGAACTGTAAGTCCTCATTGCAGTTTTTGAATTTCATCAGTCCCAACTTCTGTTACCTTAAAACAATTCTGTACTCCTTGCAGAAGATTAAGTGGAAATATGATATCCGGGAAGATTCCTGATTTTATTGGCAATTTGACGAACCTTGAAAAATTGTAAGTGTACATATCGATAATCAAGCATCATTATATCATCAAGACATTAAATTTCATGACTAGAGGTGTTCAACGGGTCTAGTCAAATTTTAAATGGGCCGGGTTGGGACATGTCAAATGTTAAACGGGTTGGAACAGGTCAAAGTCTGTTTAATTCCGACCCACTTTGACCCGTTTT
The DNA here is from genome assembly GCF_026212465.1 of Amaranthus tricolor. Classification (NCBI taxonomy): domain Eukaryota; kingdom Viridiplantae; phylum Streptophyta; class Magnoliopsida; order Caryophyllales; family Amaranthaceae; genus Amaranthus; species Amaranthus tricolor. The sequence goes on from NC_080053.1 coordinate 28,838,815, forward strand.
TTAAAAGTTTATAAAATAATTTTTTTATTATACTTTATGGCCCGTTGGGTCTACTCATATTTGTATATAATAATATCATTTAAAAATATATAAAAAAAGTAGTAGAATTTTTTTCGCAACCATCATCATCATCCTACCCGGTATATTCCACTCTTAGAAAAACTAAGGCTAGGGTTTGGGGAAGGAAAGACGGCAGCAACTCATACCCATAAAGGAGAGCGTGGCCAAAGGAGTCCCGGCTCAAGGAAGATAAAGAGACGTGGTTACACGTGCAGAATTTTTTTCGCAACCAATTTCTATAATTATCCGACTCTTTACACCAAAGCCCAATGACCCGCCCCGTTATTGTCCCCACCCGCTAATGACCCGCTAAAATATGACTTGACCCTTGACCCGTTGGGTCGACCCGCCCCATTAAACACGTCTGTTCATGACCATAATCAAAATTTATTTAGAATGTTTTTTGTTTGATGGGGTCTTAAATTTCACTTTATAGTGATATTCAAGGAACGTCGTTGGAAGGGCCGATTCCATCTTCCTTATCTCGTCTAACAAATCTGACAATTTTGTGAGTATAATATTGTATCTGCTGTAGCAATCTGAATTCATTCTTTCTGAATGACTTAGACTGGTGTAGTAAAAGCATAGAATGTTGCTGATTAATTTTCTTCGAACTTCAGGAGAATTTCTGACCTCAATACTAAAAGTATTCCATTTCCAAACATTTCACTAATGAAAAATCTACTGTATCTGTAAGTGTTCATTAATATGTTTTTGATGACTAGATGCGGCAAGTGATTCTACAAAATTAATTATTCTGCGTTGTTTGTCAGGGTACTCAGGAATTGCTCAATTAATGGTCCGATTCCTGATATTTGGAACAATTTGGCAAATGTGAAGTATTTGTGAGTTCAAACATCTATCTGCAAAGATTCAAGCTGACAATTCTATATTATGTTTTAAAATGAGTAAAATGCAACATGTGTCCCTTATTTCGATAGAGCCAAAGATTTATAATTCTTAGGTTCAAACTATAATGAATTATAGTAAAATGGCTCTATGATACCCCATATTTAGCTTTAAAAGGGATTGATAGATTACTCATATCAACAAGGAGCATATTCTTTTCTAGGAAGCCCATTTGCTAAGAACTCCACAGTTAAGCGTGCTTTGTGGGAAGCAATCTTAGGATGGGTGACCTCCTGGGAAGATTTCCTGGGTGCGCACAAGTGAGGCCAAAGTGCGCTAGAAAAATTTGTGTTGATCTGTGGGGCTAGTTTACAATCTCCATGAGTAGTCACCGGCGGTCCGTTGGGCCGGGGTGCTACAGGCTCTTTGAATCATTTGTAATTCTTATTTATGTGAAGTTGCAAATGATGTTTGCTACCAAGGTTCAATCGGAACAATCTCTTTGCTATCACTAACAAGTGTTAGGTTTTGTGTATGTCTGACCCCTCCCAAACCCCACATTAGGTGGGAGCCACTTGATGACATTGTGGGGTAATGGTATATTGTTGTTGTTGTTGTTGTTGTTGTTGTAGAATGTAACATACAATTGATAGCTTTATGAATGAATAACTCATCTGGATATATGGTTATGCTAATGTATTTTTCTTTTGTAGAGACCTAAGTTACAATCAGTTGAGTGGTGAAATTCCACCATCAATGGGGTCCTTGTCACACCTCAGCTATTTGTAAGCCAAAATATTTGCATTTCCAATGATTTATCTCAAATTCATGTTGACCTCCCAAATGAAATAATTGATGTAGGTTCCTTACAAACAACTCTATTTCTGGAGCAATACCAAATTGGATACTCAACAGCAAGGAAAACATGTCAGTTTCTTCCGCTTTTCTCCCTTTCAGGGATTTATCTTGTTTATGTTTTGAATTACAACAAAGGGAAAATCTGATAATGCCAATGTTACGATTGCAGCGATGTGTCATATAACAATTTCACTGGCTCTGCCCCTGGTAGTTGTCAGCAGTCTAGTGTGTAAGATCATCTGTAATAGTTGCTTCTTTATCTGTGAAAACCTCTCTCTAATGTGAAAGATTATTCCTAATATTTTTCATTATGGTGCAGGAACCTTGTGGCCAGCTATTCATCCGCGAACAGCAACTCGTAAGCAGCTCTAATACTATTACTCTGTAGAATCAAAACATTCTATTACTCTAATTTCATTTAATCTAATTTCATAAAGTAGCTCCCATTTAGGCCGTGTTTGAAGGGTCACATGTACGCAAGCTTACAGTTGTAATACCCAAGAAGTTAAATTTCCAGTGACCCTTGATAAACAAACATCATATGCGAATTCACTTAATAAGAAGTGCACATGGTTAACGAGTTATTATATAGTCTATCACAATCCAAAATTAAAGAACCATAAATTTTTGGCTCTATCGAGAATGAACACCATCCTCTTTGGAAATGAACTAGGAAAATAGTCAGTAATGATGCGATTTTTTATCATATGCAGAGAAAGTTGGTGCTTGAGGAGGGACCTTCCTTGCCCCAGTAAACCCCAACGTAAGAATTCACTAGAACATTTTTGAAACTTTACACTCTAGGTTGTTAGCTGCAGCATGTAATCTCATATCGACGTATTTACAATACTGGAAACTTCGCTGTGAGCATAAGCTTCACTTTATAGTAATCCTCTCGTATATGTATCATGCAGACCATTCTTTATTCATCAATTGTGGTGGACACAAGGTTGACAAATTTGAAGAGGATAGTACTCCTGGTGGCCCTTCAACGTTCTTTTCGGTTGGAGATATCCCTAGGTGGGCTTATAGTAGTACAGGATCATTTCTTTATGATGAAAGTGCCAACTTCGTGGCGACGGAAACATCCAACCCAAATGTAACAGGCATTTACCAAACAGCTAGATTAGCACCTATATCACTCAAGTACTATGGCCTTTGCTTGCTGCCAGGGAGTTACCATGTCACGCTTCATTTTGCTGAGATTATGTTTGTTGATGACCACAAGTTTGACAGCAATGGCAGGCGCTTCTTTGATGTCTCAATTCAGGTTATTTAAGTTCTATTTTCATCCTTGATTTATATATTTCGTTTCACTAAAAGTTTTGATTTTTTATTTCGGGATGTTACAGGGGGAAGTAATGCTGAAAGACTTCAATATCGAGGCAGCAGCTGGAGGTGCAGGCAAGGAAGTAACAAGGGAGTTTGATGTCCTTGTAAATGGGAGTACATTAGAAATCTACTTATACTGGTCTGGCAGAGGGACAACTGCTTCTCCCAACAGAGGTGTATACGGGCCTCTTATATCTGGGATTTCAATAACTTCCAGTGAGTTTATATCTGGGATTTCAGTAAAGTCCAGTGAGTTGACATAATAATTAATAGCACATTTTCCTCCATATTGCAATGTTTGAGGGCTTAGATTGTTCTGTTAAAATTGCATTTATCATTCTACAGACTTCAAAGTCGGCAGAGGATTGTCAGCTGGAGCCATTGTTGGAATTGTTCTTGGTTCATGTGCCCTTGTATCAATTTTAGGAATTTTGTGGATAAAGGGTTACTTCATGTGCCCTGGTATCAATTTTAGGAATTTAGGAATTGTTCTTGCTTCATGTGCCCTTGTATCAGAAGATGAAGGTATGTGCTCAATTCTGTTCTGTATTAGCTTCAGTCGAACGACCATATTGGCTATTTAAAATTCAATGATTTTTATCAAACTATGTGTGTTTTAATGTGTCCATCCATTCCCCTAAACATGCTTTAATGAAAGATACAACTAAAGACAATTTGGCACGAAACAGCACTAAGTTAAATCACTGATGGCCATATTGATGTGTAGTCGAGGACCGTTGACGAATTGTCAACCAATTGGTAAAATATTGATCTTGTATGTTACCATGTCACTGCTAAACATGCAGACATGAACTCATAAACCATGCTAGAAGTTAGTTTATTTCCCGTCCATAAAAACTACGTAGGCATAACATACATCCTGATGAATGTCATTGTTTATATTCATATGTCAGAACTCCGAAGGTTAGGTACTGGATATTTTACCTTGAGGCAGATTAAAGCAGCAACAGATGACTTTGATCTGAGAAACAAAATAGGTGAAGGAGGTTTTGGACCAGTGTACAAGGTAGAATTAGCTTCGATTTTCGATCACTGTTATCTGTTTGTTACGTAAATACTTATCAGCAGTTAATTATAAGGACACAAAATTTTGCTCTTTGGTTTTGCATTATAAATCTTCCTGATGTCTATATGTGGATTTATATGCTTTTCGGGGGATTTTAGGGTGTATTACACGATGGTAAAGTGATTGCGGTCAAGCAGCTTTCTTCTAAATCGAAGCAAGGAAATCATGAATTTATCAATGAGATAGGGATGATATCTGCCGTACAACACCCAAACCTTGTGAAGCTTTATGGGTGTTGTACTGAAGGAAAAGAGCTATTGCTTGTATATGAATACATGGAAAACAACTCACTCGCCCGTGCACTCTTTGGCAAGTGTCTTTTTAGATCCTTACTTAAAATTGCTTCTTCGTACCCAAAATTTTGAAGTCATAACCAATACTTAATTACTTTTCAATCAACTGCAAACGATTCAGGTAAGAAGGATCAGATATTGCACTTGGATTGGCAAACAAGAAAGAGGATATGCTTGGGAATTGCAAGAGGATTAGCATATCTTCACGAGGAGTCAAGATTGAAGATTGTTCACAGGGATATTAAGGCGACTAACGTGTTGCTTGATGAAGACTTGAATGCTAAAATTTCAGACTTTGGCTTGGCAAAACTTGATGAAGATGAAAATACTCATATCAGCACAAAAATTGCTGGAACTATGTGAGTTTAACTCCTGTTTTTCTCCTTTGCCATTTCTGTGCCATTATCTTTTTAGGACTAGTATGATACTATACTGGTGTCTTATTCTTACTGTATATAAAGGCTCAAAAATAGTCAATTGCACATAAGATTTAGGAGCATGTCTCTTCTGAAAAGTATTAGGAGCATGTTTATCATCGTCAAAATAGGTACTTAGTGTTGGCCCTAAAGATTGGCTAATTACTAATTTTCGTGTTCGTGGGCATTTTTTCAGAGGTTATATGGCTCCCGAATATGCGATGAGAGGCTATCTCACAGATAAGGCAGATGTATACAGCTTTGGAGTAGTCGTACTCGAGATTGTGAGTGGCACTAGCAACACAAGTTATAGGCCAAAGGAAGAGTTTGTTTATCTTCTTGACTGGGTAAATATACTACTTTCTCTTACTCTTGATTCATTTTTCTTTTACTTTCATATGTTTAAGATTATGAGCGTTATTGATCGGGTTTTAAAGGCTTATGTCTTACAAGAGCAAGGAAACCTTCTCGAGCTTGTCGATCCAAATCTAGGCTCAAGCTACTCAAAAGTCGAAGCATTAAGGTTGCTAGAAATTGCCTTACTATGTTCAAATCCGTCTCCTAGTCATAGACCCTCAATGTCATCAGTTATTGTTATGATTGAAGGCCAAGCCCCGGTCCAAGCACCAATTGTTAAGCGTACCGAGACGAACGATAATTTAAGGTTCAAGTCTTTTCAAACTCTATCACAGGACAGTCAAACTTATGCCTCAGGGAGTTCAACATCTAGCCAGGTTCAAAGAAGTACATTGATGGATGGTCCATGGATGGATTCCTCAATATCTATGCAAAGCAATGATGAGTTTAGTGACAGGTCTCTCTCCACAACAAGACTGGTTTATGAGCTTGCAGATGTAAAGCTAGATTAACAAGAACATTTGTTTAAGTCCGAGATGGTTTTGGGCACATGTAAGATATCCAAGGCAGATGGAACCGAAAAAATGTCATATGTTTTAGTTTCTTGATATATTATTTAATGCTTTTTGTAAAGTTGTACAATAAATAGAGCATCAAAAATTATTGTATTATTTCACCCCGCCTAGTTACTGCGTTAGATTTTGTTACATATACTCCTAAAATATAGTTGAGTTATCAAAAGTCAAGTGTTGTCAGCCTAACTTACAAGGTTAATGTAACGAGTAACGATCAATCTAATGTGTTATAGAAATATTTAAGGGATATTATCAATGGTACCTTTATATTATTGCACTTTATCTTTGGTATCCCTGTGTTTTTTTCTAATTTCAATGGTACCCCCAGTTTTTCTTGATAATTACAAATGTGACTCTTTTTAAGTTTTTTCCGTTAAGTTGCTGTTAAATCTCAAATTTGATCTAACCATGGTTAGTTTTTTCCTATGGCTGCTTTTTCAAGAATCTCTAAAAGCTCACCTTTTATGTGAAGAGCAAATTTAAGGGATTGTAGTACTCCACAGTTTGTAGTCATGTCTACATCAATGCTATAAGAAACCAATTAATAATTCATACATCATTAAAAAGATTCAGCAACCACTTCCTTAATATACTAAACATGCTCAATAAAAGTGCAAGCCTTCAAATTTCATCTAATATCAACAAGTCAAATCCTAATGCTAATTAAAATCATTCATTAACACAAACCCAGAATCACAATTACATAAAAATAAAATAAACAAAATACAATTTAGAAGGAGTAGAAAATAAAGTACGAAGTACAAACGGAAAATCAAATTTGGGTATCATTGATATATCAAGATACTTCAAATTTAGACAATTTTTCCCAAAATTAGGCATGGAAATTGAGATATTATTGGAAAAAAGAACCAAAAATTCCAAATTGAAGGAAATATTCGGGCTTGATAATGAAGAACTTGTTGCCCAGATAAATAATTTTTAATGGGCTAGACTTGAGATACGTCTCTCAAAGATACGGTCTCTCAAAAAGACTAGCTGAAGAATAAAATTATGTGCAATTGATCCCCTAAATTTCTTTTTGGTGGGAGCCGCTTGATGACATTAGATTAATGATAAACGATGTTTTTGAAGCTCATAGTTAAACTTTGCAAACTTAAAGATTATATATTTTAATTTTATTAAGTTTACCCTTAAACCCTTAAAATCTCGTAAATGGGCTTGTTCATCACATGCCCACATTCACCACTTTCACTTTTATGAAAACCAGATAATACCCGTACGATCCACGACTTTATTACTTATTCTGATATATTTGCATAAATAAAAAATAAAAAATTTACGGTTTGATGTTTTAACCATCTCAAAATAACCTAAATTATTTAATAAATAATATTATAAAGATTTTATAAATAATTGAAAAAAATAAAATATATAATTTTTTAATATATTAAACGATATGACTTAAAAAGTAAAAAATCAATCAATATAAATAATATTATAGTCATAATTAAAAAGTAGAATAGTCAAACAATGATATCATCATTGAGTTCTAAAGGGAAAATTTTTATTGATAAAGTCACCGTAACAATTTTTAAAAATGATGACATCAACTATGTTTTGTTTTAGTAATAGTTATAGATTTATTAATAAAGTGACATGTAACAATTTGTAAAAATGATGACATCGGCTGTGTTTTGTTTTAGTAATAGTTATAGATTTTTATTAATAAAGTGACATATAAATATTTTTTAAAAATGATGACATTAGTTGTGTTTTGTTTTAGTAATAGTTATAGATTTTTATTAATAAAGTGACATATAAATATTTTTTAAAATGATGACATCAGCTGCGTTTTGTTTTAGTAATAGTTATAGATTCGAAAAAAATAAGCTTATTTTCAGAAAAAAGTTTCTAAAACTTACTTTGAGAAAAAATTTTCTAAAAAAATATGCATATTTGAAAAAATAAGCCTCAATTTTAGGCTCGAGCACAAAGACATTTAGTTCGAGAATTAAAATTTTCAAAAACTTATTTTAAGATTAAAAAACAAATTCATTTTATTCAAATTTTCCACTTTACTCATCCCTTCTTTCTTCAAAGAAGGCTCATCATTAGAGCTGTTTAAAAAAAATTCAATGATCCGATACTTAATCGATCTTGAAATCGAACTTCACTTAATCCGACTTCTGAATGAATTTAAAATGAACATTTTTAGAAAATTTGAAATACATAAGAGAAAAAAAAAATTAACAAAATAAATTAAGTTTTAAACTTATTCCAAAAGTAAGCGTGAAATTTCCAAACCTGAAATTTGGGGCTGTTCGCAGTTACCAACTGTGAACAGGTCAAGAAAGACAAAATAGTTGTTCGCACTTACTAATTGCGAACAACTACTTTGACCTGTCTTTGTGTAGCAAGCTGTTCGAAGTTACTAAATGCGAACAGGTCAAAACAGGTCAAATAGTTGTTCGCAGTTAGTAAGTGCGAACAACTATTTTGTCTTTTTTAATCTGTTCGCAGTTAGTTACTGCGAACAACCCCAAACCTTGAGTTTGAGAATTTCACGCTTACTTTTGAAATAAGTTTAAAACTTAGTTTATTTTGTTAATTTTTTATTTTTTCTCTTATGTATTTCAAATTCACATTTTTACTCACCATTCCCAAGACCACATCTCACTTTCTCCTCTTGGACCAATTCAGTTATTTGGGCCTTTTGTGCTTCAGAATATTAAGATTTTGTTAGAGTTATTCTTCCATTTATTGTGCTAGTTGTTAATTTTTTTTAACTTAAAACGTTATGATATTTTCTTCCTTTTGTTCATTGTTACTAACAACGAATAAAGTTATTTTTTCTTTAATTTGTTGTTACTAATAGTGAACAAAGTTGACCTTAAACTTTGACACGAAGACGCTTATTTTTTGAAATTAAAATTTTTCGAAGCTTATTTTGGAAATTTTTTTTATAAAAAAATCATTTTATTCATGCTTTCCCAATAGTTGTGTACTGAGCTGTTTAATGGGATAGGTTGACCTAATAGATCAGGGCTCAAGTCACTTTTAAATGGTGATAATAATATGAATACAATGCTTACGCCTTTTGATTTATTATGACTATAACTCGAAAACTTTAAAATTGTTTTCTAACACATGATTTTGAACCCAATGCTTATGCCTTTTGATTTATAATTTTCTTAAAATCTCAAAACTTTTAAAAAAATTTTAACACGTAATTTAAATTTAATTAAATTAAGCTATAGTAAATATCAACTAAAATCAAGGAGCCTTTGTGCCAGGAAGGCTTATTTCACATAACATCCTATTATGTCATGACCTGGTTAAACATTACTCTTGGAAGAACTACTACCCTAGCTGTGTGATAAAGGTCGATCTGAGGAAAGCCTACGACACCATGGACTGTGATTTTATTCATGATATGTTGATCGCCTTGAACTTCCCACCTTACTTCATTAAGATTATCATAGTCTGCATCACTTCAACCCAATATCTCTTCTAGTTAATGGCAATCCCTCTGAGATCTTCACGCCTAAAAGAGGCCTCAAACAGGGAGATTCTCTATCTCCTCTCCTCTTTCTCATAGATATGAAAAATCTATTCAAAACCCTCAAGGTTGCAGGGGAACACAAACACTTCAGCTTTCCCTCTAGATGCAAGGGCCTCAAACTCAATCATCTATGCTTTGCTGATGATCTTATGTTATTCTGCAAGGGTAAAGCTAAATCTATTAAGATTCTGTGTGAGAGGCTAGATATCTTCTCAGTTGCATCGGGTCTTCATGCCAATGCCTTCAAATAAGCTCTATATCTAGTAGGTATCTCGAAACCTATCAAGTTACATATTGCTCAGTTGTTAGAACCACCTCTTAGCAAACTTCCCTTTAAATATCTGGGTGTGCTCCTAACATCCAAATGCATAACTGGAGGCTGAGTGTGACTCCATTGTTGATAAGATGACAACCAAGATTCGTTCATGGAGCTAAAAATTTCTCTCTTAAGCAGTTAGAGTCCAACTGGTGTCTGTGGTCCTTCAATGCATCTGTACTTATTGGTGTCAACGCTTTATCTTGCCAAGATCAGTCATCAAAAAAGTTAATGCTATTTGTAGAACCTATGTTTGGCATGCGGATCCTACCAACACAGCCCCTTGTACTGTTAGCTGGAATGATGTTTGTAAACCAAAGAAAGTAGGTGGTTTGGGCACAAGGAATATAGACTAATGGAATGAAGCTGTAACAGGCTTAAATTTCTTAATCTTAATCTTCCGATTAATTATTCTAATTTTTTTTAATTCTAATTCTTAATCCTTTGGTTATCTAATTCAAATCACCTGTAATTCCTAAACCTTATTCCAATTTTGTAATTTCTTCTAAACATTAAACTTAAAAAAAAAGAATAAAATAAAATAAAATATATCTATATTCTTAAATTTCTTTATAAGCACTAAAATATTATTTTATTATTTTATATTACGAAAAGTAAAATTTAATATTATATTTACGGTTTTATTAAGACGTTACGTTTCAATTTCGTTTTCTTAAAGTAACTTTACTACTTATCATTTTAACCTTCCAACTTTGATTTAATTATTTTATACCAAAAAATTAACTATATTTTTCTCATTAACTTTAAGTATAGTTTTAACCAAAATTTTCTAAGTAAACTATCATATTTTCATAATCAGATCTTAATTAAACTTTCCCATTAATAAAACATTTCACTTGTATAAACTAGAACAAAAATTTGATGAACCAAAATTCTTTATACATCAATCCATGATATCTATCACTTACACAAGCTATCACCATTTCCTTACACAAGTTAACCTTCTTCTACACTCCAACTTTTACACATCCACTTACACACTCTAACTCTTACACATCCACTTACACACTCCAATTCTTACACATTCACTTACACACTCTAAATCACTTACACAAGTTAACTTTCTTCAATACTTCTTGTAACACCCTCAGAATAGGTCGAACTTTTTGAAAAGACTTTTTATGAAAAACATAAACCAAAACCTACTCATGGGAGTGTTACCGCCACATCTATTTCTAATAAAATAAATATAAGGCTTAACGACTAAGAAATAACTTAATAACTTTAAATCCAACAAAGGGTCTTACAACATAAGAAAAGACTGAAACGTAATCTGTGTCCATATAAAATTTAAACAACTTAAGATAAAACTTAAACTGAAATACGACTCCAATAAAAGCTATGTTTCTAGGTGATCCTCACCCCACGATTCCCACGCAATCAACAAACTGCAACATAAGAATGCAAGAAAAACAAGGGAAAAACTACCAAAATAGGAAATTAAGTAATTCCAACTCCATCCCGTAAAACGATTAAGATTGAAAATGATTTAAGAAAATAAAATATAATCAAATTGAAAATACTTTTAGAAAATAATATATAGCTGAGTTTAAAAGAAAAACAATTTGAGAAAACAATATATATAATATCACATAAACCAATTTATTAATTTGATATTTAATAATGACAAACACATAATCAATTTTTTTATTTTTGGAACGAGAACGCCAGTAGGCCGAGGGTTTACCCCTATACCTACTTCATCAAGAGGTCGTCACCCCATATAATTCAAGGCCAGCAGAGTAGTCTCAGGGGACCCTAGTGTGCACATTCCTTCTACTTGGATCACAATAAATAGAAGAAAGACCAAACATCGTATCAAGTATCAGAAAAATAATAATACCTGTCGGCAGTTATACTAACCAAAAAGGACAACCTGTTCATCACCCTTATACTTGGATCACAACAAATATAAGAGCTTCATTTTCCTCGTGTTACACTTTACGTGATTTAATATATTTTAATAATTAGTCGCGAGCACACATACATATAATCAAACATACATTATACATTTTATTTTATGATCATAAATTTTTCCCAATAAATATATATCTCAGGAATATCCAACTGAAATCTCATTTTCCAAATCACCATTCTAACATCAGTTGGTGTTAATAGGAATTAATATCATAAATATTTCTCTTCCAATTTAAATCGTATCTAATTTCGTTATCAAAATAATAATATAAATTTTATCGAAATAAAAATTATAAATTCAAGTTTGACCAAAGAAATAATAGTAAATATAATTTGAGAATATATAAAACATAATATCATATAAAATAATGTCATATAAAATCATGCATCCTATCTAAACACCTTAATTATCACTTAGCACATAATACTAACGGGATAGTCCTAATTAGATGGACATTGAGAATTACCTTGTTAGCGCTCCTAGACAACGTACGCTCCTAATAATTTCTGTCTACGAATCCGATGTCTTTAATATCAAAATCTTGCATGATATTACATAAGATTTCGGTTAAGTTTAAGATGCGAGTCTATCAAACCGTCTATATAAAACTTCAGTAGTTAAGTTTAAGTTCGAGGACGAACTTTTGTTCTAAGGGAGAGTGTATGTAACATCCGTTTTGACTAGTGGAATTGTCAAAATTTTGACTAGTGGAAGTTTTACTTATAAGAATACAAACTATTTCGGTTTAGAGTTTTGTTTGATATTGCATGATATTGATTGTATGACTCTGATAGTAAGGTAACGTCGAACCATGGACCGCATGTAAAATCACGGCGTCTGTGTTAGGCGGCACGTAAAATGTAACACCCCGTAATTTATCGAGTTTAAAAATAAATAAAATATAATAAAATAAAGTATAACAAAATAAAATAAATAAGTAATATTGAATTATATTATTTTACATGGTTAATTATAAGAAACGAAGTAAGTTTAATTTAACGATAACGCGTTTTGTCGCATATGTTGTTATTGCGTAATATTTCTTTTCTGCTTTTAACAAAAAAAAAAACAAAATAGACAATTATATAATTAATTAATTAATTAATTAATTAAAATAAAAGAATAGGGGAGGGGAAGGGTGGCTTGTTGTGTGAGGGAATGGGAGGAGTCTTGTAACTCCTCTCATAAGTGTGTATTATGACACATTAAGTTCATCCCTTAATTGCCTATTAATCCTTGTGAAAACCATTTGAGTTTTTCACCCTTCTAAGCTTCCAAGTGAACAAAAAAATCAGAAAAATTTTCTCCTTTGGGCTTGTGATTCGGCATTTCAAGAAAAAAAAATTGTTCTCTTGTTTTTCCATTCAATCTTTTGATCAAAGGGATAAGTTTAATTGAATTGCTAGTTATAGATTTTACATATAAGGTTTTCTAAGATGAATTACATTTTATGTATGATGATATCCTATGACTTTGAGGAGGATTGAGTATATTTTCATGTAATTTTCTTTAACAATCCTTTAATAAACCTTAATTTTGTTAAAAGGTATTAAGTTATGTTCTTGATTTATATTCTTTAACAAAGTTTAAATTTGTTATAAGAATTGAGTTTTGTTGATGTTCAAATAAATTTCTTTTATGGTTTAAATTTCTCTAACTAAATTTCAATTTGTTAGTAGAAATTAAGTTGGTATGGATTAAGTTATATTTATATATATGTGTGTCTTGATTTAAAAGAGTGATTTAGTTTTGTAATTCTCTACAAAATTTAATTTGTTAAGAGAATTAAGTATTTAATTTAGTTATCATAATTTATGAAATTTCAAGTCTCTTGAAGGATTTTGTGAATGTGACATTGTTAGAATTATTTTGGTCATGAGATTTAAAAGAGAAAGGGGTTGATAATGTATGTATAAAATAATAATAATGACGAATTTATTATATATATATATATATATATATATATATATATATATATATATATATATATATATATATATATATATATATATATATGTATATGTATTCGGGTAGCAGCTGATCTGCCTCGTTAAAGGTGCCGACCCGGAAACATTAGTTGTTTTCCGTTGCTTTATGCATCGTTGCGTTAAAAACTCGTTAAACGCTTAAAAAAAATTGAAAATAGTAAATGAATGTTAGTAATTACGAAATTTGGTACCCAAGGTAATTGACGCATTCCGAACGCAATGGCAAAGTCAGATTTTTCATTTGAATTTTCTAACCTGTCCGAAATGGCCCTCAAAGTTTCTGGTCAGAATGTGAAATTTGGAACCTTTGGGAATTGGATGTAAACAATTAAAAATTATCACGCCTTAGTGATATTTTAGCGTATGGAGTGGATTAAATGTGTAAACACGTCCTAATACGTGATCGTTTTGTGTGTGTGTTATTTAGGACCTCGATTCATAAGAGGGTGAAATTTCGGTCGTGCTTGAATATTGTTGTTTGCAGCGCTTAACGGTACACGCTTAGACCATACTATTTATGTGGTTGTGCAAGTAGTGTTGTTTCATTTCTAATTGAGGCTTTGTAAATCACATAAGGATTAGACACCTCAAATAATTTGAAAGAAATTAATTGAAAATTGAGAATTTATGTGTTTGTCACCCAAAGGGGTTGACGTTTGGTTATGTTACCCAAAGGGGTTAACGATTGGTTTGGATTATTATAATTATTGTTCCCTTGGAATTTTTGTATCATTACGGTCACCATGGGGGTATGCATACTTTAGCCTTTGGCGACCCGAACATGACGGACAACGTCTTAGGTCGGTGGTTGCCTTGAGATTAGCTCTCCCAAGTGTATTCCTCCAAAAAGAATTGGATTTATACTTGAACGACCCGAACAGGACGGACAACGTTACGAGTTGGAATTATCTAATAATAAATGATTTATACTTGAACGACCCGAACAGGACGGGCAACGTTACAAGTTGGAATTATCTAATAATGAATGATTTATACTTGAACGACCCGAACAGGACGGGCAACGTTACAAGTTGGGATTAAATAATAATGAATGTATTAGAGCCTATGCATGCTAGGATAAACATATTGCTTGTATTCAACCTGATTGATATTTGTATGATGTCTCTGACGTGTATTGGTTTGTTTCTTTGGAACCTACTGTGTGTTGTCATACGACGACTAGTAGGTTGATTGCAGGTGGGGTCTGGAGTGAGGTCTCGACTTAGAACCCGAAATCATCAAGTCTATGCTTTTACCTTTTTGTATTGGGTTATGAGTAGAAAGAAACTCTGAACTTATGAAACAGGAGATAGTGTAGTTTCCTTTCCGCTTCCGCTTATTTTAATTAGTTTGTCTAGAGGCCTTTAGGCTCTTGAGTTGTACGTAAGAGTTCCCGCTGACTTATTTTCTTTCACGCTGGTACTGTTTCCGTTTTAGCTATATTTCTTTATCGACGGAATGTTGACGATCCTAGAGAAAAGTCTTCTCTAGAGTCCTAAGAGAGAAGCAGAATTTGTATCTTCATATGAAATTTCGGGTCACTTAAATCGGACCGTTACATAAAATGCGGTGTCAGACAGGGGGTTCGAGAAAAACCCATCCTGTGGAGTCTCGAGCATAACAGTATTGAGAGGAGTGACGACTCCCACCACAGTTAGGGCTTAAGACTACGATCCTCACCTAACCAGACCCTTAAATATATAACAGTTGTCGTTATTGTTGTGATCTTGTGATGTGCTATGATGGTAAAGTTATAAGGCTTAATCGAGCTTGATTGAATAAGCATTAAGGTTACCAAGTATTTAGTTGCAGTAATGAACTTCTGCAAGTATTGAGAATGTAACTTAATGGCTTCATAAAGGTCAATAATGAGTAATAACCTTCTACATTGTGCTTGATGATTATTTTGTAAGCATGATTTAACTATCGCGTCATAAGCTTGTTGAGAAAATTGTACTCGACTTTGTCGCTGATCGATTCAATCGGTTGTCATCCATATTATGAATGACAGTATTTTACAGGAAAATTTAGCTCGAGTTTCGATCCAAGCCGCAACTTTAATTATTCTATCGAGGACTTAGCAGCATTGATTTTACTTGATGACTTTGATGACTATATTGTACTTATATTTTTTTTATCGTATTTAAGCAAACTTTATGTTATATTTTCTCAGTTGTAAGATTTTTAACTTATATTTTGAACGGTTTTTAGTTTAAATGGTTTGTAACACCTAAATTTCCTCCCGTCCTTTACGGTTTTGGTTTCATTAAAGGGGTCGGAAATTCAGGGGTGTTACAGGGTCGGAAATTCAAGGGTGTTACATGGTTTTTAGCAGTTTGGCGTTTTACACTTCCGCATTATTTATTTTAAGTATAATTATTAATGTTAATTATGTATCAAGAGTGAAACTTCTGTAGTGTCGCTCCTGCTACAGAAGTTGCACTGGGCAAACTGGCTTGGCATGTGGCTAACCTCTCAGAGTCACTATGCTGGGTCAGATGGGTTCATGGCATATACACGAAGGGAGGTAATTGGGCGATTTTCAACCCCCCATAACTGCTAGCTGGTCCCTCAAGAGAATATTTCGAGTCAAGGATAAGCCAAGTGCCTGAATCTCGCAAGAAAAGTATATTATCAATGATGTCTACCAGGAAAACTTCAAATCCGTACCCAAAGTGCCTTGGAGTAGATTTGTATGGAGTAAATCATCTACACCCAAAAGTAAGTTTATTCTTTGGCTAATTACTTTGCACAATCTGAAAACCAAGAGCAAACTCTTCCAAATGAAACTCATTGAGGATGACCAATTCCCTATGTGCTTATCTGCTGCTAAACCCAATTGATCATCTATTCTTCGCTTGCCCCTTCAGCGCCAAATGCTTTGAGAAGCTCTGTAATTGGCTGCACATACACAACTACCCCACGATGATTTTTTGTATTATCAACCACAAACTGAAAGCAACATGCTTCCAAAGAAAGGTGATCATTGCTAGCATCTGCAGTCTATGTTATTACATACGGAAAATCAGAAATAAGGTTGTCTGGCAACTTCGAATGAGTACAGTGGACAAAACATTGAATCTTGTCCGAGATGAAATTAAGATTTCTTTTTTTATATCCAGCTAAGTCTCAAACCAATCCTTGGTTTAGAGATATTGTCTCCTAATGTATTTGTTTTCCTTTTGTTGAGGCCTTGCCTACTGTATGCACTTGAAGAGTGAGCTGGTACAACCTTTCTTCAAAGGTGAGTACCTTCTTCATACTGATGCAATCAATTATAGTAGATTGAGATGCCTAACCATAATGTATCTGTTTTTTTTTATACAAATGAAATTTATTTTCCAAAAAAAAAATATGGATACAATGTGAAGAAATAAATTTTTCTCCTAAAATTGATTATGGTCCTCAATCCTCACATCAACCTTTGTCTCAAAGCACTAATTTGACTGAAAGTGAAAAGATGATAAATAAAACTCGAAAAACTATCGATCGTGCCAAGCAAGACTTTTCTTTTTATTGACTTCTACAGTTCCTTTTCAATTCACACTAATCATCCTATTAAATTTTTTTACACTATAATTTATTCATATTCATAGTTTGAATTTTATTTTTTGATTTAAATGTCAAAGTATTGTCAAATAAAATAATTTTGTTAATTTGTCGATTCATCTCAATATAAATATTAATGTATTTTGACACATTTGACAATGTAAGTTTTCAATTTTAAATATCTCTAATTGTGCGTGAGTAAAAATTATAAAAAATTAATATTAATAAAATTTACAATAAAATGAATTAAACAAAATTGCACATAAGTACGTTGTAACTTATAGATTAAGAATAAATCACGTGATAAAAGTAATTGATAAATAGTGTTGAAAAAACAAACGAGTCAAGGAACGAAAATACGAGGGAGTATTTAATTATGCATTTGATAAACGACACATGGAAGGGAGTCTTTAGTAAGTCAATTATAGACACGGTGTTGTGCGATTGGATATAGACAACATGGGGCCCGGCCCACGGACTACTTTTGAGGTCATTTTTACATTTTTATGTCTCCGTCGTTCTGTAAACTTTTCGATTACATATATTCAATATGTATTTATTTTACAACCAATTTTTAAGTTCGGTCCGTTAATTGACTTTTCTTCGACCTCTTAGCTTTCTCTATTTTGTGGCGTGGCCCCAATTTGCATCGGCTTTGGCTACCGACAGACCCACTATTTTGCTGTTGTAAAATCTCTGTTATTACATGTGATTCGAAATCACAATTAAATTTTGTTATTTTTTAGATATTTTTTCTACCCTTATTCATCCAAACTTCTGAATAATGTTAAGAAATAAATCTAAATATAAAAATTATTATTGTTATTATTATCATTTGACAGATTTTTTAATATATTTTTTGATAATAATTATAAATTTAACGGTCAAATATGATTAGAAAAATATAGTAGTTTTTTTAATTATATTAGTTCATACCAGTAATAGCTTGTACTTAAACTTATAAGTTGATGAAATAAGGCTATGCATCGACATCAGAGAGATCAAGTTTGAATAGAAATGGACCTTACAATGCAGGTAGCATATCATTGCAAAATTGGAAAATTTGAAAATAATAAATAAACTACAACTTTAAATTTTAATTTCCAAAATAAGCACTTTTTTGCGTAGAGTTAATTTACTTATTCTTTTCAAATTTTCCAAAATTGCTTATAAAATAGAATTAGTATGACTCATGCTTATAAATTATGACTATTTAATAGGAGTATAAAATAACTTATCTTAGTAAAAAAAAGGATGAAGAAAATTACGAAAGGATGAAGTTGACCAATGAATAATAATGGTCCCGTTTGGTATCTACCTTTTTGAGTCATTTTGGCTTTTGATTTTTAATTTTTGATTTTTAGCTTTTGACTTTTAGCTTTTTAGATGATTAAAAAAAATTTATTAAATATATCAAAGTTAGCACAAAAATTGGTCTTTTTAGTTGAAGCAAAGAAGTTATTTAAAATAGTTTTTCATTGACTTTTGATTTATTTATTTATTTTTTTCGTAACCAAACCAACTGCTAACAATTAATTTTCACTAAACACTCTCTAATAGAGAATTAATATTTTCAATTTTTAGCAACCATATTACTGATCAAAAAATCACCATATTCTATTTATATGATTTTTTTTTGTTCCATGTTATGGTCAAAAAAATGAAATCGTTCATATTTATGCCATTTCAATTATATTTTTTTGGTGTTAATTAAAATATTACATAGGTGTTTGTTATGGAGAAAAACAAAATTATGAATTTTGATGTAGTTTTTTAGATTAATATTATTTGAATAATCACAATTCAACTTAGAAAATCTTTTAACATATAGGCCTCACTTAGATTTGTTGATAAAAAGGGATTTTTTTTTTACCATGCGTGGGATGGATGATTTTTTTTTCAAAGCATATATATTTGTTTTGTTTTGGATGGTTGAAAAAAGTAATGATATTTAAAGCCCGGCCGTATAAATTAACAAATTCTATTTATTATCAATAATTTTATTTTTATCTAGAAAAGTTATAAAAATTGGAAACACATTTAAAGCCCGGCCGTAAAAATCAAGAAATTTTATTTATTATCAATAATTTTAATTTTTCTAGAAAATTTATAAAAATTGGAAACAATTTATATTTTATGTAGTTATTTAAAATTCTTAAGAAAACATTAATGATAAACTAATAAAAGATAATTTAAAATCTTATGTTTTTAAAGCATAAAAAATATTAAATTACATTAAAAAAATTAATTTTTTTTTTATATATAGTCTTTTGTGTTGTATATATCATTTTCCATAAAGATGGAAAATTACCATTGCGATACCTCATACTTTACTAATTATCATGGTCAAAAATTTACAATTCAAAAAGGAAAAAAATTTACTAATTATCTCAATATAAATATTAATGTATTTTGACACATTTGACAATGTAAGTTTTCAATTTTAAATATCTCTAATTGTGCGTGAGTAAAAATTATAAAAAATTAATATTAATAAAATTTACAATAAAATGAATTAAACAAAATTGCACATGAGTACGTTGTAACTTATAGATTAAGAATAAATCACGTGATAAAAGTAATTGATAAATAGTGTTGAAAAAACAAACGAGTCAAGCAACGAAAATACGAGGGAGTATTTAATTATGCATTTGATAAACGACACATGGAAGGGAGTTTTTAGTAAGTCACTTGCAATTGCAAATCGCGATTGAAATTAAAGTTCTACTTGTATAAATTCTCATAATCTCAATAAATCTTTCATTAAATTGATTCGTCTACTTATTCTCTATTCTTATCAAACAAACTGCTTTCAACTTTTAGTCACAATACCAAACTCTCCTCTCTATTTCCCCTCTTTCATTTCTTCTCTTCGCAAATCCTCTGCCTTTTCATGGCTGCTTTTCGCCATTGAAGAACATAAACAAACCCTGGTTAACTTCAATTGCTTAAAAATGGCGGATTCTTTCTTCAATTTCTCAGTTATCCTCTTGATATTATGGATTATTTCAGTTAAATTAGGATCCAATGCGCAACTTATTCCTGATGATGAAGGTATTTTACTTCCAATCTTATTTATTTTCAGTTTTACTTTCTTAGGGTGAATTGATATTTGATTTTTAACTGTTTTGTTATATTGTTTCTTGTGAATTTGTCTCTAATTTCTGTATTTTGATGACATTATTTGTCTATTACATGATAAAAATTTTCCATTGTGTTTGTCGTTGAGTCCAAATGGCATTTTGTGGCGTGGCCCCAATTTGCATCGGCTTTGGCCGCCGATAGATCCACTATTTTGCTGTTGGAAAATCTCTGTTGTTACATGTGATTCGAAATCACAATTAAATTTTGTTATTTTTTAGATATTTTTTCTATACTTATTTATCCAAACTTCTGAATAATGTTAAGAAATAAATTTAAATATAAATATTATTATTGTTATTATTATCATTTGACAGATTTTTTAATATATTATTTGATAATAATTATAAAATTAAAGGTCAAATATGTTTAGAAAAATATAGTAATTTTCTTGATTATATTAGTTCATACCAGTAATAGCTAGTACTTAAACTTATAAGTTTATGAAATAATAAGATAAATAAATAAAAAGGATCTTTAACTAAAAATAAAGTATTAGAAAATAAATAACATAAGTAAAATTAAAGAAAAATTTACTAATATATCTTATAAGGCTATGCATTGCCATCAGAGAGACCAAGTTTGAATAGAAACGGACCTTACAATGCAGGTAGCATATCATTACAAAAATTGGAAAATTTGAAAAGTTTAAATAAACTATTAAAAAATTTAAAAAATAAGCAACTTTAAATTTTAATTTCCAAAATAAGCACTTTTTGTACAGGTTTGAGATTGGTCAAAAAAGTCAAGGTAAATATTTTGACTATTTTTGATAAAGCATGTTAATTTACTTATTCTTTTCAAATTTTCCAAAAATTGTTTATAAAATAGAATTAGTACAACTCATGCTTATAAATTATGACTATTTAATAGAAGTATAAAATAACTTATCTTAGTAAAAAAAAGGATGAAGAAAATTACGAAAGGATGAAGTTGACCAATGAATGTCAATTTGATTTTTAGCTTTGACTTTTAGTTTTTTTATATGATTAAAAATAATTTATTAAATATTTCAAAGTTAGCACAAAAATTGGTCTTTTAAGTTGAAGCAAAGAAGTTATTTAAAATAGTTTTTCATTGATTTTTGACTTATTTATTTATTTTTTTCGTAACCAAACCAACTGCTAACAATTAATTTTCACTAAACACTCTCTAATAGAGAATTAATATTTTCAATAGGTAACTTCATCCAACAAATATAACTAATAGCCATTTCATATGGTCTTGGCTGGCTGATGGCTTCAGATACAGCTTCAATCATTTGAGTATAGTACTATAATCCCCCTTGTTACCAGTACTATTTTTAATCTGGTACATTTTCTACTTGGACTATTTTCCTGTTACGCGATATACTTTATTCATTTTTTTAGTTGTTACAAAACCCACGTTTTGAATTCTTTTGTTTAACGGAGTAAATTTGTTATAAGGTCTTGGAATCTACTCAATTAATAGAGACGGGGAGAGTATAGATGTTAAATTATAGAATTCAGAAGCATGGTCAAATATAGGATTTGTCCAAATCAATTTTGTTTTTTCCTCTTTCAAATATCTACTTCTAAAGAGCAGTTCTTCCAGACGATTACTTCAATAATTCGTCACGAAATGAAACATTTACAAAGACAACTCTAATCATTTATGTACGAAATTTTGAATTGAAGAAAACAGGTAAAGGGATTTCAAATGAATTATTCAAGTCTAAAACGGAGGGATTTATCTACTTTTATATGGACCAGTAGCAATGATAATAGTGGTCAAAAAGTCACCATATTCTATTTTTATGATTTTTTTTTTCGATGTTATGATCAAGAAAATGAAATCTTTCATATTTATGCCATTTCAATTATATTTTTTTGGTGTTAACATATTACATAGGTGTTTATTATGGAGAAAAACAAAATTATGAATTTTGATGTAGTTTTTTAGATTAATATTATTTGAATAATCACAATTCAACTTAGAAAATCTTTTAACATATAGCCCCCGATTAGATTTGTTGATAAAAAGGGATTTTTTTTTTTACCATTCGTGGGATGGATGATTTTTTGTTTCAAAGCATATATTTTTGTTTTGTTTTGGATGGTTAAAAAAAGTAATGATATTTAAAGTCTGGCTGTATAAATTAACAAATTCTATTTATTATCAATAATTTTATTTTTTAAAAAAATTATAAAAATTGGAAACATATTTAAAGTCCGGCTGCAAAAATTAACAAATTATGTTTATTATCAATAATTTTAATTTTTCTAGAAAATTTATAAAAATTGGAAACAATTTATATTTTATGTAGCTATTTAAAATTCTTAACAATGATAAACTAATAAAAGATAATTTAAAATCTTATGTTTTTAAAGCATAAAAATTATTAAATTACATTAAAAAATTAAAAATTCTTTTTTTTATATAGTCTTTAGTGTTGTATATATCATTTTTCATAAAGAGGGAAAATTACCATTGGGATACCTCATACTTTACTAATTATCATGGTCAAAAATTTACAATTCAAAAAGGAAAAAAATATTAAATAATTTTTCGCTGTAGATTATGAATAGTTGGTCATCTACCTACTTGTAAATAAATTTAAAAAGAATTAAATAATGAGAATGGTCTAAACTCATTCAATTAGAATTTTGGCTATTAAATGTGCGGCTGGTTTTGCGTAAGATCGTCTCAATATGATACAAGCCTATATAATTAGTAAATATTTTAATTGATTATGTTAAAATGGTAAGTGATTACTTTTAACATATTAATGTACAAGGATCAACGCAATAGAAATAGTTTCACCAATAGATCATCTCATTTGAGAATATGTATTAAATGTGATACTAGTCACGGTTGCATTGTTAAAGTATCGTATTATTTAGAGATCGATCCATAATGATAAGATGAGAATAGTTTTTTTTTTGATGAATTTGCTAATTTAGGAATAGAATATTGTAAGGGCTTTATACGTCGTCAGTTCATCTGGTTGAAATTTATTGGTACACTTTTTGTTTTTACACAATTTAATGGTCTATTTTGTATTTAACGCCTCTTGTAAAATTAAATATTTTTTAAAAAATTAATATTATGATAATATGTATCGAGACAAATCAAACAAAATCATACATGAGTATGACCATGTTTTGAGAAGTGAGAAGGAAGAGCCACTTTCGAGGGGAGAATCTAGTTAAAGTTTCTCTATTGTTGTAGGGTGTGAGTAGTTTATGTTTTGAGCTTGTTGAAGATATTTTGAGTGCCCAAATACACGTGATGGAGTGCAAACACAAAAGAGCTAGAAAGAGTTTAAGAGTGCTTGTACTCCATGTATGTGAACAAACATGTTGAAGGTGTTCGAGGTTGAGTGATAAACACATTGTGAGAGTTCATATATGTGTATTCTTTATGTAATTGATGGTTGAAGTGGTATGCTAAGATATTTCTTCTTTCCCTATTCCTTTATTTCTTCATTTTTGTTGCTTGCTCAAGACCATAACCATTATCTTTGTTGGTATATGGGGTCCCTTGAGTCCACAAGGACCTTTGGATTATATTGGGATACCACTAAGATCATATGGATAGTGATATTATATGACGTGTTCTGAAGAAAGGATGAAAAATAACATGGATAATTTTTTAGCTAGAAAATCCGAGTTGGCTTTTGTGATGGTTATAGGAAAAGCCAACTCAGCTTTATGTTCTGATGCCCAAATATCAGTTTGTCATTTCTGTTTTTCTTTCTTATTTTTGACTAGGATTATTTTTGTCTATGTAGTTCTTAATTCTCACTATCTCTCTAGCAATAATCCTACCTTACTCTCTCTTCTTATTGTTCAAGAAATACCATTTTAGCCGTTGAAAACTTCTCGGAAGCTTATGATTAAATAGTAAAACATCTAGGCTGACAGTGAATGTAACCCATTTTGGATGAACTGAACCATTTTAATTGCTTTATGTCGTTGATTATTGTTTAATTTTGCACATTTAAATTGAATCAAGAATTAGGATTTTAAATAAACTTTTTCCCAATTCAATTACAAGACTCTAATCGTAGATCGTAGGTGGTTATAGGGATTTAATCCTTCAACCTTTGTTCTTTGAAGTTTTTCGTCTCATTTCTATTGCTTATGTGTGTGTATCCAGTATTCACAGCATAACATAACTTAGAAAAACTGGAGGAATTGTGCTAGTTTGGTTTTTGTTGAATTGGTAAAAGTGTTGCTATACTATTTTGTTTAATTTGATTATCTCATCCATTGTTTGGCAGTAAAAATTCTGCAAATAATTTCTAATAAGTTGGTGAATACAAATTGGAAGAAGATCTTGCCAACATCCTGCAATAATGGTGCTCAAGGCTTCTTCAAACAATATGATACAACCATTCTTAGCAACGTCACATGTGATTGTACATTTAATAAAGGCACTGTTTGCCATGTCACACATATGTATGTTCTTTACTTGCCCCTCATCTCTCCATTTTATTTTCTTGTTCAAAGTTTCATAACTTGTGACATTCAAGGACCGTTTGGGATGTTGCTATTAAATGATGGAAAACATAATGAAAATGAAATATAATAAGAAAGTTGGGGAAATGAAGTCATGGAATCAAAGAAGGAAAGATTGAGAGTTGGTTTGGCATTTACGGGCCGTGAAAAGAAAAAATTAAGATGTCGACAAACAAAAAGAAACAGATTAAAAAGAAAATACCACATGTTTGATTTAAATGAAACAAATTGATAATTTAATGATATATCTAATGAAAATATTCCAAACGGTTAAATTTCAGTCTTAGCAAGTACGTTCGAACGAGCTTATTTTGTGTTCGTTTGAGCTTAACTTGGCAGAAGAAGACAAAAATTAGAAAGAAGGTTTCATAGTGCGGTGCACTCTCTCATACATTTAGTCCCAGCAGCCTTTAATTTGGAATTATACGTTATGGCTTTATTATTCTTTCCCCCTACTTAACCCATAATCAGGCTAACGATACTATATTGTTTTAAGCATGAATCTGAGTAGGAGTATCTCTTTATGATCACATTTAACCCCATCTTATTTGGGGTGTTTATGGGGTATTTTAATGTGTTTCTAGCTGTTGGAATGACCTATAAAAGGGACTTAAGCTTATAAATTAGACACCAATTATGACATCAAAACTCTTAAGCATTATACTTTTTTATTTTCAATCCAAGTTGAGTGGGGTTTTAAGTTCACACCTTTTCTTAGTGACTTCACAATGTTGTGAGTATGAATGCGTTAACCTTAGAAAAGTGTCGGTGATATGTTTATACCTTCGATACACCGGAAATCTCTTTCTTAATGAAGTGAATTTCTCTCGTGTCGCACTAATCAAACAACTATAAACAAATTGTTTATATTTTCTCAACCAAAAGGTTTTATCATAGAACTATATATTCCAACACCACATAAAGAAATGTAGAGAGTAACTTTAGTTAGGAGTAAATGGTTTGGCTACAAAATCACTTATCCAAAACTAGATTTTGATCAACGCCAATTCTTATGCTATTTAAAATTAGTGTAAGTTTGATAGAAACATCTCTTGACAAATTTAATGGTATGCCTATTCTCCTTCATTAATTTCATTTTCTTTATAAAATTTATTCCAATACATTACCATTTAAACATGTGGTATTAGATGGTAATAAAAATTATGAATAAAAATACTTTTTTGACCCAAGTTCCATTACCATGGGAGTGACATGATACATATCATAAAACTTTGCACTACAAATCATTCCCAGTACCATCAATTAGTACCGTTAACCAAATGGTCGTTAGTACTAGGGATGAGTTCATGTTTGTTTCATGAGAAGCAAAGACAAGCATACTTATTACAAATAAACTTCCTTGTGCTCTTTGTTACAATAGACAGTAATGATGATGGCTAACTCTTTATACCTTAGTCCCAGGAGCATAATGTTAATGTACCATCGAATTTTTTTTTTTTTCCAATCAATATGTAATATTCAATGATCCTAAATCACTATCAAAGTTATTTTGGTTTATTTTGCAGCCAGTTGAAGGGTCTAAATATTACTGGACCTTTTCCTGATGAATTTGGAAACCTTACTCAGTTGGAAGAAATGTAAGTACTCCTACCGTCGCATTGAATTTGTATCATTTTTCATTTTGGTCCGTCCCACTTAATTTGCATCATTTCTATTTTCGGCAATGGCCCACCAATCTCTTTTTATCACATCGATACATTTTAACTTTCTTTTAATTTTATCCACACAATTTATTCTCTCTCTTCATTTATTACCAATTTTTTAAAATTTACCCACTTCCTCTTTGATGCAATTCAAAGAGACAAATGAGTATATATTTTCTTTCTTCTTGTAGTGAAGAATTAGTTTCTGCTCTTTTGTGCTTGTCATCATTAATACTTTTATTTGCTGTCTGTTTATTCAACATGTTAGTGTTGAAGATGTTAATAAGTTTGGCGTATACATAATGCAGTGACTTCTCCAGGAACTATGTCAGTGGAACAATTCCTAAAAGTCTGTCTAAGATCCCACTTGTCACTTTGTAAGTATAAGAGGCTCATTTCAACAAAATTGAACGGTTTTAATGGAATTTTTAATGGCATTTGCGAGATTTTACCTTGACAAATTCTTTATTAAGACCGTCTCACCGTGAGACGGCTTGATATGGTCTGGCCTAATTTTAAATATGTCAAGTTATAATGAAAAAACTGTTTATTTAGTTAACTACTATGTAAGTTTAACTTTGGGCTGTTTTTATGGCTGGTTTCAAAGTGTGATGGTCTCATACAAGACTTCTTGTTTTATCTTTATCAGTCTGATCTTGATGCATTGCAGATCAGTTTCAGCGAATCAGATCACTGGTCCAATTCCGGAAGAACTTGGACAAATTACCACCCTTGAGACTTTGTAAGTCCTTGTTTCACATCTCAGCATATTTCAATTAGGTTGCTACATGTAGCTTGTCATTTATGCCTATTATTTTTTGACATAATATTCTCAGGCTCGTCGAAGATAACCGGCTACAAGGATCTTTACCCCGTAGCATTGGAAATTTGAAAAATTTGAGAAGAATGTGAGTTTATATTTATGCATGTTTTAATATCATTGTTCAGATTTCTCTAAACATCAACACAAATGAATTGCACAAAAAATGTCCTATCTTATTGATCAGGCTTTTGAATTTTATTTGATCAGCATACGATGGTATAAGCTATAAGTTGCTGGTTATCTTAATTTTTAATACTTGTGAGGTATAGGGGGTGTTTGGCAAATAACTAATAGCTGATTACAGTGGCTGATTTAACTAGCTAATTTTACTAATTGATTTGACCAACTGATTTGAACCTGCTGCTATGAGCAGCTTGTTCAAAAAAACTTTATTCATATCAATAAGTTGTTTCAAGCAACTAGTTTGCCAAGCATTAGAATTGACTGGTTTGACCACTCAACCCTCTATTTGTGTCAAAATAAGCTAGAATTGCTCAATAAGCCATTTTGCCAAACAAGAAAACACCCCCATACTGAAGTCTGGATGTGCATACTTCATAATATTATTTCTTGGGTCATAACTTCTGTTTGATAATATTACAAAAAAAATTATATCATTGTGTTAGAATTATATTTAAAACTCACTTTGCTTATGTCTACAGGGTGTTTGCTGCAAATTTTTTAAATGGAACAATACCTGAAACTTATGTCAATTTGAAGAACCTCACAGAACTGTAAGTCCTCATTGCAATTTTCGAATTTTATCAGTCCCAACTTCTGTTAGCTTAAAACAATTCTGTACTCCTTGCAGAAGATTAAGTGGAAATATGATATCCGGGAAGATACCTGATTTTATTGGCAATTTGACGAACCTTGGAATATTGTAAGTGTACATATTGATAATCAAGCATCATTATATCATCAAGACATTAAATTTCATGACTAGAGGTGTTCAACGGGTCTAGTCAAATTTTAAATGGGCGGGTTGGGACATGTCAAATGTTAAACGGGCCGGGGCGGTCAAAGTCTGTTTAATTCCGACCCACTTTGACCTGTTTTTTAAAAGTTCATAAAATAGTTTTTTATTATACTTTATGGCCCGTTGGATCTACTCATCTATATATATAATAATATCATCTAAAAATATATAAAAAAAGTAGTAGAATTTTTTTCGCAACCATCATCATCATCCTACCCGGTATATCCCACTCTTAGAAAAACTAAGGCTAGGGTCTGGGGAGGAAAAGACGGCGGCAACTCATACCCATAAAGGAGAGCGCGGCTAAAGGATTCCCCGGCTTGAGGAAGATAAAGAGACGTGCTTACACATGCAAAATTTTTTTCGCAACCAATTTCTATAATTATCCGACTCTTTACACCAAAGCCCATCAATGACCCGCCCGCCCCATTATTGTCCCGACCCGCTAATGACCCGCTAAAATGTGACTTGACCCTTGACCCGTTGGGTCGACCCGCCCCATTAAACACCTCTGTTCATGACCTTAATCAAAATTTATTTAGAATGTTTTTTGTCTGATGGGGTCTTAAATTTCACTTTATAGTGATATTCAAGGAACGTCATTGGAAGGGCCGATTCCATCTTCCTTATCTCGTCTAACAAATCTGACAATTTTGTGAGTATAATATTGTATCTGCTGTAGCAATCTGAATTCATTCTTTCTGAATGACTTAGACTGGTGTAGTAAAAGCATAGAATGTTGCTGATTAATTCTCTTCGAACTTCAGGAGAATTTCTGACCTCAATACTAAAAGTATTCCATTTCCAAACATTTCACTAATGAAAAATCTACTGTATCTGTAAGTGTTCATTAATATGTTTTTGATGAATTGATGCGGCAAGTGATTCTACAAAATTAATTATTCTGCGTTGTTTGTTCAGTGTACTCAGGAATTGCTCAATTAATGGTCCGATTCCTGATATTTGGAACAATTTGGCAAATGTGAAGCATTTGTGAGTTCAAACATCTATCTGCAATGATTCAAGCTGACAATTCTATATTATGTTTTAAAATGAGTAAAATGTAACATGTGTCCCTTATTTCGATAGAGCCAAAGATTTATAATTCTTAGGTTCAAACTATAATGAATTATACTAAATGGCTCTATGATACCCCAAATTTAGCTTTAAAAGGGATTGATAGATTACTCATATCAACAAGGTGCATATTTTTTTCTACGAAGCTCATTTGCTAAGAACTCTACAGTTAAGCGTGCTTTGTGGGGAGCAATCTTAGGATGGGTGACCTCCTGGGAAGATTTCCTGGGTGCGCACTAGTGAGGCCAAATTGCGCTAGAAAAACTTGTGTTGATCTGTGGGGCTAGTCTACAATCTCCATGAGTAGTCACCGACAGTCTGTTGGGCCGGGGTGTTATAGGCTCTTTGAATCATTTGTAATTCTTATTTGTGTGAAGTTGCAAATGATGTTTGCTACCAAGGTTCAATCGGAACAATCTCTTTGCTATCACTAACAAGTGTTAGGTTGTGTATGTCCGACCCCTCCCAAACCCCACATTAGGCAGGAGCCACTTGATGACATTGTGGGGTAATGGCATATTGTTGTTGTTGTTGTTGTTGTAGAATGTAACATACAATTGATAGCTTTATGAATGAATAACTCATCTGGATATATGGTTATGCTAATGTATTTTTCTTTTGTAGAGACCTAAGTTACAATCAGTTGAGTGGTGATATTCCACAATCAATGGGGACCTTGTCACACCTCAGCTATCTGTAAGCCAAAATATTTGCATTTCCAATGATTTATCTCAAATTCATGTTGACCTCCCAAATGAAATAATTGATGTAGGTTCCTTACAAACAACTCTATTTCTGGAGCAATACCAGGTTGGATACTCAACAGCAACCAAAACTTGTCAGTTTCTTCCGCTTTTCTCCCTTTCAGGGATTTTATCTTGTTTATGTTTTGAATTACAACAAAGGGAAAATCTGATAATGCCAATGTTACGATTGCAGCGATGTGTCATATAACAATTTCACTGGCTCTGCCCCTGCTAGTTGTCAGCAATCTAGTGTGTAAGATCATTTGTAATAGTTGCTTCTTTATCTGTGAAAACCTCTCTCTTATGTGAAAGA
Source organism: Amaranthus tricolor (assembly GCF_026212465.1). NCBI lineage: Eukaryota > Viridiplantae > Streptophyta > Magnoliopsida > Caryophyllales > Amaranthaceae > Amaranthus > Amaranthus tricolor. Next base: position 28,869,184 of record NC_080053.1, read on the forward strand.
TTATTCCTAATATTTTTCATTATGGTGCAGGAACCTTGTGGCCAGCTATTCATCCGCAAACAGCAACTCGTAAGCAGCTCTAATACTATACTCTGTAGAATCAAAACATTCTATTACTCTAATTTCATTTAATCTAATTTCATAAAGTAGCTCCCATTTAGGCAGTGTTTGAAGGGTCACATGTATGTAAGCTTACGGTTGTAAAACCCAAGAAGTTAAATTTCCAGTGACCCTTGATAAACAAACATCATATGCGACTTCACTTAATAAGAAGTGCACATGGTTAACGAGTTATTATATAGTCTATCACAATCCAAAATTAAAGAACCATAAATTTTTGGCTCTATCGAGAATGAACACCATCCTCTTTGGAAATGAACTAGGAAAATAGTCAGTAATGATGCGATTTTTTATCATATGCAGAGAAAGTTGGTGCTTGAGGAGGGACCTTCCTTGCCCCAGTAAACCCCAACGTAAGAATTCACTAGAACATTTTTGAAACTTTACACTCTAGGTTGTTAGCTGTAGCATGTGATCTCATATCGACATAGTTACAATACTGGAAACTTCGCTGTGAGCATAAGCTTCACTTTATAGTCATTCTCTCGTATATGTATCGTGCAGACCATTCTTTATTCATCAATTGTGGTGGACACAAGGTTGACAAATTTGAAGAGGATAGTACTCTTGGTGGCCCTTCAACGTTCTTTTCGGTTGGAGATATCCCTAGGTGGGCTTATAGTAGTACAGGATCATTTCTTTATAAAGAACGTGCCAACTTCGTGGCGACGGAAACATCCAACCCGAATGTAACAGGCATTTACCAAACAGCTAGATTAGCACCTATATCACTCAAGTACTATGGCCTTTGCTTGCTGCCAGGGAGTTACCATGTCACGCTTCATTTTGCTGAGATTATGTTTGCTGATGACCACAAGTTTGACAGCAATGGCAGGCGCTTCTTTGATGTCTCAATTCAGGTTATTTAAGTTCTATTTTCATCCTTGATTTATATATTTCGTTTAACTAAAAGTTTTGATTTTTTATTTCGGGATGTTACAGGGGGAAGTAATGCTGAAAGACTTCAATATCGAGGCAGCAGCTGGAGGTGCAGGCAAGGAAGTAACTAGGGAGTTTGATGTCCTTGTAAATGGGAGTACATTAGAAATCTACTTATACTGGTCTGGAAGAGGGACAACTGCTTCTCCCAACAGAGGTGTATACGGGCCTCTTATATCTGGGATTTCAGTAAAGTCCAGTGAGTTGACATAATAATTAATAGCACATTTTCCTCCATATTCCAATGTTTGAGGGCTTAGATTGTTCTGTTAAAATTGCATTTATCATTCTACAGACTTCAAAGTCGGCAGAGGATTGTCAGCTGGAGTCATTGTTGGAATTGTTCTTGCTTCATGTGCCGTTCTTGTATCAATTTTAGTAATTTTGTGGATAAAGGGTTACTTCGGTAGCAAGAGGCCGGAAGATGAAGGTATGTGCTCAATTCTGTTCTGTATTAGCTTCAGTCGAACGACCATATTGGCTATTTGTGAGTAACAATATTGACAGGAAAATAAGTATTGACATTTCAGTTATGCTGCACACCTTCTTCACAATGAAACACACACACTATTTAAAATTCAATGGTTTTTTTTTCAAACTATGTGTGTTTTAATGTGTCCATTCATTCCCCTAAACATGCTTTAATGAAAGATACAACTAAAGACAATTTGGCACGAAACAGCACTAACTAAACCACTGATGGCCATATTGATGTGTAGTCGAGGACCGTTGACGAATTGTCAACCAATATGTAAAATATTTGATCTTGTATGTTACCATGTCACTGCTAAACATGCACACATGAACTCATAAACCATGCTAGAAGTTAGTTTATTTTCCATCCATAAAAACTACGTAGGCATAACATACATCCTGATGAATGTCATTGTTTATATTCATATGTCAGAACTCCAAAGGTTAGGTACTGGATATTTTACCTTGAGGCAGATTAAAGCAGCAACAGATGACTTTGATCTGAGAAACAAAATAGGTGAAGGAGGTTTTGGACCAGTATACAAGGTAGAATTAGCTTCGATTTTCGATCACTGTTATCTGTTTGTTACGTAAATACTTATCAGCAGTTAATTACAAGGACACAAAATTTTGCTCTTTGGTTTTGCATTATAAATCTTCCTGATGTCTATATGTGGATTTATATGCTTTTCGGGGGATTTTAGGGTGTATTGCACGATGGTAAAGTGATTGCGGTCAAGCAGCTTTCTTCTAAATCGAAGCAAGGAAATCGTGAATTTATCAATGAGATAGGGATGATATCTGCCCTACAACACCCAAACCTTGTGAAGCTTTATGGGTGTTGTATTGAAGGAAAAGAGCTATTGCTTGTATATGAATACATGGAAAACAACTCACTCGCCCGTGCACTCTTTGGCAAGTGTCTTTTTAGATCCTTACTTAAAATTGCTTCTTCGTACCCAAAATTTTGAAGTCATAACCAATATTTAATTACTTTTCAATCAACTGCCAACGATTCAGGTAAGAAGGATCAGATATTGCACTTGGATTGGCAAACAAGAAAGAGCATATGCTTGGGAATTGCAAGAGGATTAGCATATCTTCACGAGGAGTCAAGATTGAAGATTGTTCACAGGGATATTAAGGCGACTAACGTGTTGCTTGATGAAGACTTGAATGCTAAAATTTCAGACTTTGGCTTGGCTAAACTTGATGAAGATGAAAATACTCATATCAGCACAAGAATTGCTGGAACTATGTGAGTTTAACTCCTGTTTTTCTCCTTTGCCATTTCTGTGCCATTATCTTTTTAGGACTAGTATGATACTATACTGGTGTCTTATTCTTACTGTATATAAAGGCTCGAAAATAGTCAATTGCACATAAGATTTAGGAGCATGTCTCTTCTGAAAAGTATTCGGAGCATTTTTATCATCCTCAAAATAGGTACTTAGTGTTGGCCCTACAGATTGGCTAATTACTAATGTTCGTGTTCGTGGGCATTTTGTCAGAGGTTATATGGCTCCCGAATATGCGATGAGAGGCTATCTCACAGATAAGGCAGATGTATACAGCTTTGGAGTAGTCGTACTCGAGATTGTGAGTGGCACTAGCAACACAAGTTATAGGCCAAAGGAAGAGTTTGTTTATCTTCTTGACTGGGTAAACCTACTACTTTCTCTTACTCTTGATTCATTTTTCTTTTACTTTCATATGTTTAAGATTATGAGCGTTATTGATTCGGGCTTTTAAAGGCTTATGTCTTACAAGAGCAAGGAAACCTTCTCGAGCTTGTCGATCCAAGTCTAGGCTCAAGCTACTCAAAAGTCGAAGCATTAAGGTTGCTAGAAATTGCCTTACTCTGTTCAAATCCGTCTCCTAGTCTTAGACCCTCAATGTCATCAGTTATTGGTATGATTGAAGGCCAAGCCCCGGTCCAAGCACCAATTGTTAAGCGTACCGAGACGAACGACAATTTAAGGTTCAAGTCTTTTCAAACTCTATCACAGGACAGTCAAACTTATGCCTCAGGGAGTTCAACATCTAGCCAGGTTCAAAGAAGTACATTGATGGATGGTCCATGGATGGATTCCTCAATATCTATGCAAAGCAATGATGAGTTTAGTGACAGGTCTCTCTCCACAACAAGACTGGTTTATAAGCTCGCAGATGTAAAGCTAGATTAACAAGAGCATTTGTTTAAGTCCGAGATGGTTTTGGGCACATGTAAGATATCCAGGCCAAATGGAACCGAAAAAATGTCATATGTTTTAGTTTCTTGTTATATTATTTAATGCTTTTTGTAAAGTTGTACAATAAATAGATCATCAAAAATTATTGTATAATTTCAGCTTGCCTAGTTACTGCGTTAGATTTTATTACATATACTCCTAAATTATAGTTGAGTTATCAAAAGTCAAGTGTTGTCAACCTAAACTTACAAGGTTAATGTGACGAGTAACGATCAATCTAATGTATTATAGAAAAATTTAAAGGATATTATCAATGGTACCCCTGTATTATTGCACTTTATCTTTGGTACCCCTGTGTTTTTTTTAATTCCAATGGTACCCCTAGTTTTTCTTGATAATTACAAACTTGACCCTTTTTAAGTTTTTTCCGTTTAGTTGCCGTTAAATCTCGAATTTGACCTAACCATGGTTAGTTTCTTCTTCTTCCCTTTTCCCTTTCCTCTTCTTGCTCTCCTTCCATGGCTGCTTCTTCAAGAATCTCTAAAAGCTCACCTTTTATGGGAAGAGCAAATCCATTGATTATACTTCCAAAGATTAAGGGACTGAAGTACTCCGCAATAACCATGAATCAAATTTATATAGAAACATTCAAAGATTAAGTTTGTAGTCATGTCTACATCAATGCGATAAGGAACCAATTAATAATTCATACATCATTCAAAAGATTCAGCACCCACTTCCTTAATATACTAAACATGTCCAACAAAAGTGCAAGCCTTCAAATTTCATCTAATATCAACAAGTCAAATCCTAATGCTAATTAAAATCATTCATTAACAGAAATCCAGAATCACAATTACATAAAAATAAAATAAACAAAATACAATTTAGAAGGAGTAGAAAACAAAGTACGAAGTACAAAGGAAAATCAAATTTGGGTATCACTGATATGTCAAGATACTTCAAATTTGAACAATTTTCCCCTAAATTAGGCATGGGAATTGAGATATTATTGGAAGAAAGATCGAAAAACTCCAAATTAAAGGAAATATTCAGGCTTGATAATGAAGAACTTGTTGCCCAGATAAATAATTTATAGAAACATTCAATGTTTTGAGAGAAAGCCCAAAATAAGCCACTTTCAAATCCTTGGAAGAATTCAATAAATTGAAGGAAATATTCAAGCTTGATAATGAAGAACAAGAAAAAAACTTCGATAAATCAAAAAAAAACCCAGAAATGGAGTTTTGAGATAGGTCAATTTTTAAAAGTGAAGAAGAGCAAAGAGAGAAAGGTTTAAGAGAATCAGAAATATTTGAAGCAGCCATGGAAGGAGAGTAGGAAGAGGAAAGGGAAAAGGGAAGAAGAAGAAACTAACCATAGTTAGGTCAAATTCGAGATCTAACGGCAACTTAACAGAAAAAACTTAAAAAGGGTCATGTTTGTAATTATCAAGAAAAACTGGGGTACCATTGGAATTAAAAAAAAACATAGAGTACCAAAGATAAAGTGCAATAATACAGGAGTAACATTGATATATCCCAATATTTAATTATATATTTATTCTTTTCGTACATAAAATTTCAACTTATTTTAGAAACCCCTCTATGAGGAAGGGCAAATTTCTAGTGTCTGAACTATGGAGTATTCTACAAAAACATACCCCTTGATTGGGTAATCTACTTCTTTTAGTTATTCTCGATTTCTTTTCCTTTTTAGTTCATAAGATTACCATATTATATCATACCATCATACCAATAAATTCCGATCATTAGCTAGATCTGGTGGTAGAAGAAAAACATGACATACCCATACCCTATCCAAAGAGAGGGCAGGAGGAATAATATAAAGCCCTGCAATGAAACCTTCTAAAGCTAGTAGATTTAAGTCTAGGCTCAAGTTATGCCAGTGAAGAAGCATCAAGGTAGCAAGAAATAGCTCTGCTGTGCACCAATCCATGTCCTAGCCTTAGACCGGCAATGTCAAGCTTTCGAGGAAATTTTGAAATGGATAAGAATTATTAAAAAAAATCATAGAATAAGATCAAAATCAACTTATTTCTAAATGTAAGTGCCTCCAGCCCCAGATCTCAGGTTCGGTACTGTTCGCAGTTACTAACTGCGAATAGAGGCAAACTGGTCAAAAAAATCAACCAAACTGTTCGCAGTTAGTAACTGCGAACAGCTGATTTGGTCAAAAAAAAAGCCAACGGCTCTGTTCGCAGTGACTCCTTTGGCTTTTTATTTTGAATAAAACCCTTTGTTCGCAGTTAGTAAGTGTTAGCAGATCCATACCTCAGATTTGAAAATTAGGCGCTTATTTTTGGAAATAAGTTGATTTTAATCTTATTTTATGATTTTTTTCAATAATTTGCCTTATCTATTTCAAATTTTCGCTTTGAGAAGCTTTTACAAGATGATACAAATCCCGAATCGTCTAACATTACAATCATAACAATAGCAACCAAAAACAACAATGTCAGCACCAACAGTAGGAATAGTGGAGAACAATGGCGCAACACATGCTATATCACCAAGAAAGAGGCTAATCTACTCTCTTTTGTAAACAACACTCTGATGACACTTTAAAACTTCCGGAAATAAAAGAGAGCAATCAACTGACTTGGCGAATTTCCACTTCGCACTGCATCATGTTATCCTGCTCATTGAGCCAAGTAGTTATGTTGTCCTTTATCCGACATCCACGTCAGTCATACAAAACTATGAGGCAAAACATACATATGAAAGGCCGAACCAAAATTTCAGTCTTCAGCAGAGGTAGATAAAACTGATGCCCAAATGACCAGAAAGAAAACTTTTTGTATAATCTTTTACATAAGCCAAGCATAGAGCATCATTGTCCATGCTTTCCATTTAAGTAAATTGTCATGTTGTAAACAGAAGATATACAAGGCCTTTCAAATATTCGACGATTTCAGATCCACCAAGTTTTGAGCTTCCATATACTCTATCCACAAATGTTATAGGAACCTCTTCAATATGATGACCTTTTCTTGAAGCCCTAACAATCATCTCCATTTGAAACACATAACCTTTACTTACGCATGAATTGATGAGATCTTCAAGAACACATTTTCTGTACAAACGAAAAGATCCAGTCAAATCTGAAACCCCTGGCCAAAGAATAGTGTGTGCGAGTACATTTGCCCCCCTGCTTGTAAGTTTGCGCATAAGATTCCACCCATGTACACCACCATAAGTTACATAACGGGTTCCAGTAACTATGCTCGCACCTGTCTCCATTTGTTTCTTAATGAAGCTTGGCAAGTACTTTGGCTGCAAAAGGAGGGAGGAATCCATTAGAGTGGATTAAAGATCCTAAATATAACAAATTAAGAGTACTTCAAAACCACTTCAAATGAAAAAGAGAACTTCAAAACCAACCAACCAGGTATTTTGATGTTGGCTATTCCTTTTTTTCAATGCTATGATGCTAGCACTAAGACTAAAATATTTCTTACTATAACTAGCATTTTTCTAAAGCAGAAGCACATAGCTAACTTCTGTGTATTCTTTCCAAACAATAAAAGAGAACAACCTTCATCCTATTATAATAAGGTACTTAGCGTGATAACTCTCCTAATTAGCTATAATGCACCCTTGGATAAATTATTGATTAATGAAATCTGACAAGATGGAGATCAGATGATGATTCGTAAGTTCTGGTGATTACTCATGAGGAAAGAATGGGATAAAAGAAAAAAGCTCAGAGAAATTTGATCCTAAAGGTTAAACAAGCCCCCAGAGAAGAGACAACCCCCCACACTCTTCTAATTTTATATCTTCAATCCAGACTACATAAATCACCTAAATATTTCCTCACTTAATGAAATCAATTGACAAGAATCAAGATGGAGATCAGATGACGATTTGTAAGTTCTGGTAATTAATCATGAGGAAAGAATGAGATAAAAGAAGAAAGCTCAGCGAATTTGATCCTACCCTAGAGGGGAAACACCCCCACCCCTATCCTTCTAATTTTATATCCTTAATCCAGACTCCATACATCACCTAAATATATCCTCACTTACCTTTTTCCCCATCATTACTGAATCCAGGAAAATCCACAAGATACTCTAATATCCGTACTTCCATAGCAAGCAAAATGCCCTAATATGAAGTTTTTAAAAAAAATTTAATCAAGACACTCTGATATTCTACATCTTTTGCCTTACAATATTTTTCATATCGACAAAGTAAAATAAAGATCCCAAACTGAATCCCAAGAACTAATTTCAAACACCGGAAAGGCATACATACATGATGTGAGAGATCAGCATCCATAATCACAACAAAATTTCCAGATGCATGCTTCAAGCCATGCGCATATGCAGTTCCTGCAAAAAATGGGCAAAAATAACAAATTTCTCTTTCCTTTCAAGACAAATGACAGCATCTAAAAAAAACATACCTAGCCCAAGCTTCCTAGGTCTAGCAGCCAAAATCTGAGAAATAACGAGAAAAGTGATCAAAACAACCAACTAAAATAATAAAGGATAATAATTGGATAAAGACAGAATCTTCGTGACACTTACTATGCGATTACCCCCATAAACTTGCTGCAATTGTTTAACAATTTCTTGAGTACCATCTGGACTTCCATCATCCACAACGATTATTTCAAAGTCGACATCCCTACATACAAAAATCCACAAACACAATGAACTATGTTTCAAGAAGAAAGCGGAGTAATAATACCATTGTACTATCCCAAATATTTCTTCCCCCAAACAATCCTCCTTAAAATGAGTCCACTAATAAGAAGAAAAAATAAGAAAGAGTCCAAGTGAAGTGAGAACAATCTGTTCTCATATAGAAAATTTCATTGAAGCTCCTTAATAGAATGAGTTTGAAAAGCCAATTAATTCAAGAATCCAATATCTGCCGCTATTGCAGTACATGCGGTAACAAGGTGATGTGGTTGTTCTATTTCCAAATATAGGCCGCAACAATGAAAACCCTCAAAATGGCCTAAAACGCAATTTTATTAGACCTTCACGATGTGGGTAGTACCGTAGTATCCCTTCGATAGATTACAAAACCTTTACGAACTCAGATGATACGATACGTTGTGACCTTACTTTTGCGCTATGTTTAGCCCAAAATGAATCCCATACGACGTGGCCACCCATTATGACACAAACCATGATTGCTTTTAATCACATGTTTTCTCTAAGGTTCGAAAAGAACTGCCTATATCAATTTTCTATGAGCGAAGTAGGCCAGTAACTCTTCTGAAACCCAAACTTTGATGCTTAATCTGACATGCCTCCTAGGAAATAATTAGCCTTCCACTCACCCCAACTACAAATCGTTAGAACTACTGGAAAGATGGTCAAAAATCATTTCAATATTCCTCAAAATCTCTGCATTTGCAAATTAAACATACTGCAAACCTGGATATGCTAACCAGAATTCAGATTCAAACATGAAATAAAGGCTCTAATGCATGCACAACCCCCTAGCCAATGAAGCTTCAAAGTTTTAATTTGGTTTTTAGAGCAATAATAATGACATGTGACTAGACAGAGTTGTAAGCAACATCAATTCGTCCCATTCAATTTTAATCTCAGATTTGACATTTTCTGTCCCGTATCCGTTTCGTCCCTATACCCAACTCGAAGTATCTTAGAACATAACAATACAAAGCGCACAAAGAAGAATAACTCAACTGTGAACCCCCTACTTGAGAAGATGTGCATAGATATAAAGGAAAAATAAAAACAACTACGGTTGCAGGTAAAAATAAAAAATGGCACCGTTGTAGCGAATTGAGATGTGAAACCCTTCAAAGAGGTACAAAAAATTTGAAATTCATCTCCAAACCCTAACACATCTTACATTACAAGGTAACATCCCTAACCAACCTTTATTTTCAGAAACCATGTTGTAAAAACAAGGCTGGTCGCACTAGCTGTGTTGTTAAACTTTTGTTAAAAAAATAGCTCATATATATTTCTCGCATTACAAAGGTGTTAAAAATGCATTTTGGTCCATTTGAGGGACATCTGCTTTTGGCCAAAAATTAGTGTGACGATAACCGCATGACTTTTGTTCATGACTTTTGTTACCACACCACCAATTCGTTACGGTGTTTGCGATTGTGACCGCATTTTTGCACTATGTCATAGGTTGTAGTCGATAGCATTCACATCCTTGTTGTTCAATCAAGAATCCGATCTACGAAACAGTCATTCCATTCAATCATCCCATATCCTACCCAAGAATCATGGTTAAACACTTGTGTATCTGTGATTCGAAAAGGCATAAGCAAAATTTTGGACAATTGTACTAGTTGAAAGTTAGGAGATTATAGAATGGATGACATCTTAATAGCCTCATTTATATTTTGAAAGCATAATCTGAAAAAAAATTCTGGACTTCCTTATCATTTGTTGCAAATACGCAGCCTCTTGTAAAAACGCATGTTAAAGTACCCCTTCATTACTCCGTTATGGTGAGACACTTCTTCTCTATGAGCATGGTGAGCACGTTAAGTGTCTTTTTTTACATGTTCCATAAAGAAAGAACCCAAAAGAAAGTGCAAAAATATGTTTTCGGTCACGGTCACAGCAATGGTCGAGAAACGGATATCCTGGATGATTTTGTGGTCAATGTGGCCTATTTCAGTTGCAGTAAATGCAAAAACCTTTAAGATACATTCGTGATATGGTGATGCGGTCTTGTTTTTCACTATGCAAACCTCAAGCAATATTTCAACATGGAAGACATCCAAAACACATATGAAGTAGTCGCAACTCACAACCTTCAAATTCACAAAAAATAAATCACATTAAAAAACTAAAATTACAGATGCTTAAATGCAACATGGTATTTTAGACGGGTTTGGTTAAATAAAACATTTTGTCAAATAGATTAGTTACAGCTTGTAACTGTTGACGGGAAATTTAGTTGAGATTTTAATTCTTTTAGTTTCAATTTTCAAATACTGATTGTTCAGTTCAATCTTTGCGTATTGAGAATTCAGTGTATACCTATAGGTGGTTGCAACATGGTGTGTGTGCGAAAAATGTCATATAATGTTTGAGACTAATGTGATGCACATACCTAGAGGTAGTTGTGACATGGTTTTATGAGTGCAATAGTTGAAGAGCTTTGGAGATATTGTGTGAAATTTTCATGTTAATGTTGATGAACATTGAAATGAATGAAGTCCAAGTTATCCTCAAAGGGTAATAGGCATAGGTTCATTGAAGGGAAATAAACTGATAAGCTATTAAAGTATAGAGTACATTATTGCTTAATGCAAGAGTTGGAGAATTATGATGAATCATATAGTCCTTCTTAAATCTCTGACTAACTTAAAATTCTGTATTTAACCAAACCCATCTTATTATCTTAAATCTCCTGTAGCATTAAACATTAAATAGTTATTATAGCACCACAAAAGAATTGGGTGATCATAGGATGATTTAATTTTCTCACAAGATAAATGATCAAATCAACGCCTTGAACAAAATCTAATTCAAACATCTAAATCTAGACCTATACAAAATTGAGTAATTATTAATTCCACAAACTCAGAATAACAACTCCGCAAGTAAAGGATTAATGCAGAAATTAGGAACAGGAAGAAGATAATAGAAAGAGATTAACCTGAGATGTTTGAAAATGAGGTATACGACGAGGGCGATGTTAAGACGCTCATTGTAAGTAGGCACGATTATACTATATTTGTTTTGCTCCATTTTGAACCCTAGAATTGCAGAATTTTCACGAATTTCTACGATCAACGATGCTGCTGATTGATATCAATTGATTGATGCCTTATTGCTGCCGTCTATCATTGACGACTCGGTGCCAGCTCCGTTCTTCGATTGCTGTCAAGCCAACTTGGTTATTTCTTTGTGTTACAAAATTGTTTTAGATATTCATACAAAAAATTAATTCAAATATGGAATTTTTTTTTTTTAAGTAATTAGATTAGATGTATTTGTATAAAGTTATTTTTTGTACTTCACAATTTAGGAAAAATTAAATATTTATACTTAATTTAGGATAAATAAAATATTTTTTGTCAATAAAATTATCGTAGATAGATGTGTCCATTTGAGCATAGCGTTTATGCTGATTTTGGATATAATATCTCATATTGAGTTAATTTCAGATCCCGAACATATATAAACATCTTGATAATTGATTTGATTTTTGTATACAAATAATTTCAATTCGAGTCAAATTATACTCAATTTCAATTAATCGGGTCAGTTTCGTACAACTCTATCCCCAAGTTTAAAGCATTATCTACTTTACAAATTCATTAATGTACCAAAATTGTTTTTAAAAAAGTTTTAAATATTGATATGAGAGTATAATGTAGTTTCAATCAAGAATACAGGGGCAAGGAAAAAAGGCTTAATAATACTTCCCCAATTCTAATTAAAATTCTTATATGCAAGGCAATATTTGAGTTAAAAAGCTCCCTTTGATTACAACCTTCTCGTGAAGAGGATATTAATCTACCTTCTTTTTACTCTTTCTAGATCTTATCTTGAACGAGAATGATGATGATAATTTGGATTTCAATACTATTTACCAATTACTAAAAATTTGTTCGCAATCTATACATTAAAAATATTCAAGTCATGTAAAACCTTATTTGATTTGTTACAGTGTAATTTTAAACCACGCACAATTATGAACACTTACTAAGTTTAAGACTTGTTTTTAACATTGTGAGAATAGTTTTATTTTACCCACGTTACTAGCGCCAATCAAACTCATTGATTTTCAGAAGGTAGCAAATCTAAATAAACATCCGAATTGCCTTCAATTAACTCGTGTGAAGCTGAATAAAGACTAGCTCAAGAGTAATGAAGCTATATAACATTCTGCAACACAAATACAGATGATTCTAGCATTTTGTCGTAACAAACACAATACTCGCGCGATTTTAAATTATAATTCAGTTCATTTCCAGAAACTAGAAAGTGATGGCAAAATTTCAGAATCCAAACAAAACGGAATGGATCCTCAGATGATACAAAGCGCCAGACTACCAGCATTTACTCGGAAGTCAATATATACAAGTGGGTAGTGACTAGTGAGGTATATGTTCATAAGTGTGGGAGTTAAGAATATACACATTTGGTTTTAAGGTACATGATTAACTTGGCAAGATGCTAAAACTCGATGCCATTATTTAGCTGCACGGAGAACGACGGTCTTCCGCCATTGCAGAGCGGAGTCTCGACTCTCACGACAACCCCAGTGCTTCCAACATTCCCATTCCATTTGGATCTACCAAGCTGAAAAAATTGCAGTGGAGAAGTGTACACAAATGAGTAACACATGACGATTTTGGACTCGCATAATATAAATTTTGTAGAAATGTCCAACCATAACATGATAACATGCATATGAATCAATAGTAATAATAAAACACATTGAAGCATCTTCATAAAATCAAATCCAAATCGTGGAAAAGAGAGTAAAGAGGTAAAAATGGGCGTGAAGTAAAGAGGTAAAATGGAAATAAAAATAAAGGTTATAGAGTAACTTACAGACACACATGCAAATGCTGAAGGATGTGCAGAGTATGAACACCCATATATTAGATTTAACTTATCCTTGACTGTATGAACAAGTTCGGCGCGTATTCCAGGGTCACTTCCGCCAATTGTAGGGCTTAGACTGATACAAGTAGCAAGATATTAGCTGACATAGAAGAATATGAAAATATGGGAATGGGATAATAGAGGCTAGAGCCATAGAAGTGGGAAAATACAATATAGCCCATTAAATGTTTGAAACCTTAAATGAAAGTGGCATTTGTGATAAAAACCACCAAAACCACAGGAAACATCTGATAGACTGATACACCTTCAATCAATACAATTCAAAATCCAGAGACCTTCAAATGTCTAGGATGGAAACATAATTTCTGAATATGAACTACTTAAGATTAGAAACACTGATACATGTTAGTTTAGGAAATACTACCTTCCATAACAACGTCTACTTTCTCATGAAGGTAAATGGTTTGCAGTTTACACCACATTACTTATCTGTCCTATTCGGTTCGAGTGACTATGAGTCAAATTATTTTCCTCCATAAAAATAAAAAACAAAAGCTAAAATTTGATCAAATAAAAACCAAACCTTCTCCATATATGAAGCTCTACAAGAGAAGATGAATGATTGAAGTGGTTGAATTGAAGATGAAGAAATAAGCTTTCATGAAGAATATTAAGATATTTGCTTTTCCGACTGCCATGTCCCACACTTCCACCTCACCACCCCCCACCACCACCACCACTCCACCAAATATAGGACTTTCCCATCTCCCTCACCAAGTTCCATTTTAAGTTCCGACTTGCCACCTTATAGTTTCCTCAAACAAACGCCTCCTATGAGTCAAAGGAATGTCCACTAGATGGTCAAGAGACGCCTAAATTTTTTTGTCTTCTCTAAAACTATCTGATATATTAAGACAAGACGCCACTGTGCATCAAGCTATCATCTTAAGAAAGAGGCATAGTGGAACAGAAAAAATATATTTGGAATCAAATTATACATGCAAATCATCGAAGGGAATTTATTTTACTCGAAATTAGAAATAAACAAAGGAAAACGAGAGGAAAATTAAAAGGTCATAAAGAAGTTCACTAGCTTACCTAAACTGGACAGTTGGCCTCACCAAAAGACCAGAACGCTTCCAAGCCAAGTCTTGCCCAAAACCAAGAGTGAATGATTTATCAGGCCACTGTATCATAGGTGTAATTTGTGTTCCCCATTTATTCTGCAAACCAATGATAAAAGTAGAACATTAAAAAACATAGCTAATACGAACTATGATAAGAAAAAACAAAGAAACAGCTTCCATCATGCTCAAACTTTAACGCCCCTATCCAACCTTATGAGAGAAGCTGAACTTCATTTCCCCAGGGTATTGACCTTGTGCTTGAAGCAGACCCCCACAAAACGGAACAAATGCACTAGTAGTTAATCCCTCCCCTGCAACATAAGTAAGCTGCCCATTTGGGAATTGCAGATCCATGAATGACTGCGAAACAAAACCCATGAAGAACTTTTAGATTCTACGTAACTAGGCATCATCATATATTTATATTACACATTCTTCGTTAGAGGAACAGCTTCACCTTAAAGTTCCCACTGTAGCATAAGAAAGGCTATTAAAAAAACGATTTCAAGTAAATTATGTAAAGAAGAGTGAAAAAATCAACCAATCAAACATGCTACCGGCTTTTTTTCTGGTATACAGGCACAGAAAGCATAAAGAAGACAGATTTAACAGCACAAATGACAAGTAACAATGTCAAGCATAGAATGAGCCGTTTCTAATAATCAAAAAAAGAACTATGGGCTCAATTAGCCAATTCCAGTCACCAAAAGTACCCTGTTGAAGATGGAACATAATCAAAATATTGTGAACGCTAAAATGGTTTTTTCAGACATAAACATGATTCAGGACATTTTGCTTCAGCTTTCTGATATAATTTGTATCGGAAAGAAAGAGCCGTGCTCAAATAGCTTATATCAGAACCAAAGAAGCTGCAAACAATACACCATACGGTACTGTGTAACCAATATATAAACAACCAATAGTCTTCAGCGCAACACTATTTTAGGCAAAGGATATGAAGGGCTTGCAACAGCTAAATTCTCCATTATTGAAAAGTATCTACAACGAAATTTTTTGACCCGCCATATTTCTTGAATATGATCAAGGGAAAACCTATAGAATCCCCTCTCACATTAAGCAATAGGATAACATGAGGTGTTATGTACAAACTTTGTTGCACCCTCTAGCTAAATTAAACATGTAGCATCACTTCATAAAATAATGCTTTAAAATTTTCAATTGACTTTCCCTTTGGTGCTAAATCAAAGCTCAATAAATCCTTTAAGCTAACAGGAAACTCACCAATAAAAGCAATCACTTCTAAACTTTCAAACAATTTATATATAAAACATGGGAGAAATATATTCCATACAATTCTCGATCCCCCCACCCTTACCCCTCAACATGAAGAGAAAACTTCATGTGTTGTCTTCACTGTGAAATAAGGTTGTAACAGTAAGCTTTACGTCTTAAATGTAGATAAAACTTCAAAACATAGGGATAACAGCAGCTTCATGAAACAAAAAGGATTCCAGAAAAAAAAATTATATTTTACATCTTAAATGCAAAGTAAATCAATTTGCACCAGCAAATGTGAACTTACACAAGCCAAAGGGTTGAGACAAATCATTGACATCAAAAGCCACCTCCTGTGCTTAGTCCAAACCGCAGGACAAAGGGAGTGCAAACCATTCTAAAATCAAAACAATATGGAAGTGAGTAAAAACTTTAGCCTGGAGAATAATGCTTGATAAACAGAAAATATAAATCCATACACACGTCAGTTGCATTATGGTTACATTAAAATCAGACATTCATTATCAAAACCCTATCTTGCTCTGCTTAGAACCTCCTATGCCACATGAGGTAATCGCAATGTTAATTACATATATATTCAGAAAAAATACTACCACCAACTCATTGTCAATACTGAGAGTGATTTTATAGATAAACAGTTTTACCAACTCATTGTCAATACTGAGAGTGATTCTATAGATAAACAGCTTTTAGCGCAAACAAAAAGCACAAATAAACAAAAAATAAAGGATCTCCCCGAATTCACGGCTTTAGAGTTTGGAGAGAACTAGAGGAACATGGAATGCCTAAAAACATTTCAATATATATTTCTCCGATGTAACACATAAATTCTACAGAAAAATCAACCATTTTCATCAATAGTTGCCATTTCTTAATCAAATATGGTAATAGAAAGCAACTGACGGTACAAGGTACTATCACATGGCTCATTTTAAAAAGCTTCTCTATCCAATGAAAACATAGGTCATGGCCTCCTTGTAATATGTACTAACAAACTTTTGTAGTCACCAAAACTATTTTTCAGCTTTAAGATAAAAGGGGAATTACATACTAATGATGTACTAGTCATTCAAATAATGCTTTATAAGCAACATCCTACCATAAGACTGATCGTACCTTTCTATCATAGCCATACCAAAGCAAATGTTGTTTCGACAGATGAACAGGCAGAAGAAGTGTTGAATCACGAATAAAGAGCAGAGGTCCAAGCTGGACCAAAAACATTGATGAACTATCAGATCCTGACGTAGAACTACCATTTGATGCCTCAAGTCTCCATAAATCTCCACGTGCAGCAAGAGAACTTTGTATATCACGAGTTCTACTGTCATAAGAGGATGTCAAGTTCACAGTCCCCTGAATTTTACAAACATAAAAGACCTTTTCATCAAATATGTTAAAAAGTAAAGAATCATTCATAGAAACTAAATTTTAGTAGCTGATTGATACTAATTGAAAACGAAACTGATTGTAACTGAATTTTACCGATTGAAACCGGTTTATAGTTATTGGTTAAAACCAGTTTTTAAAACTGGTTTTTATTGACAAAAACTGATAAAACAGAAGGGAATGAGATAATTCAAGGTGAAAATTTTAACTAGAGTACAATTTTAGTTTAAAGGTATAATATAGGCAAGAGGAAGAACCAAATTAAACAACAAAATGAGCATTTACTTTGGTGATGAAGTATCAATTAGAAAAGCATAGTTTCCCAATAACAAACCGAGCGTCTAGAAAAATCACAAGCAGAACAAAGGAAAACTAACAAATTCAATCTGCAATGGTCACTCGAATAACCCTTTAAGCTTTTCCTATTGTTTAAAAGGTTTGATCAAAAGATCAATTGTCACGCGAGTACGTACATACAAAAGACGAATTTCTAGAGATAACACAAACGGATCACAACGTCAACACATAAAGGAAGGCCTAGGTTAAAGCCACATAAAACAAGTAAACAACACATAAAACGCAACCACATGAGAAATGTTGAATGATATCCAGCAGTCTCTCTAGATAAAAATTACCTTTACAAAGTCAAACCTCCAGGTTTGAAACTCATCACATCAATAAACACAATGTTATATGCTTGAATAAAGGAAAAAAATTGGGCACAGCCCCTAATTAACCAGCTAAACAAAATCACTGGAAAAAAAACTATTTATTGATAACCCATGCGATAATTAATTTAATTTCTAGTAGTACATCAGACACTTATGAAAACAAAACAACAAAAGAAGAAAGAAAAAAAAAAGAAAGAAAAAAAAAAAAAAAACTGATACGTGATCATAAAACGTATACCTGAGATTTTCCAAAAAGACCAGCAAGCTTAAGATTAAATCCAGAAAGCTCATCATCGACCAAACCATCAACACCCGCCTCAGTTTTTTCAGAAAACTTCAAGTCACCCCATTGTTCAGCCAAAGAACCTAATTCCTCTCTGACCAATATACGCATATCACCTCTTTGGCCATCATTGTCAACATGATGAAGCTTAACCATGCCCTTATCATTGTCATTGTGCATAAAAGGAACAGGTATTGCCCTAAAAAACTGCTGAACTAACCCATTAACACAAGCCCCAAAATCAGCCCCAGCTTGGCCTATTTTATTTCCGATATCAAAAATAGCAGAAACCCCATTAAGTCCTGAATTATCAATTGCAAGACCAAAGTCTTTGGGGACAAAATTTTGGGTAGGGAACTCGAAATCCACATCGAAAAGCTTAGTAGTAGGAGGATTTGGCCAAGCAAAAGAAGGAGGAGAAATATGAGATTGAATTAAACCTGTAAAACCTTGTGCAAGCTTATCAGCCAAATCTTGGCCGTGTCGCTGCACCTCTTCCCATGCTTCAAATGATCTCTCCACCGACATCCGCCGATAAATTCAATATTCTGATTCTTAATCTCTCTCCCTACTTATACCAACAACAACAACAACTTTACAAACTCAAAAATAAAACTCTGGATCAGATAGAAAGTCACAGAAAGCAGAAAGAGGTAAGAGACTAGGGTTCAATCTTCTGATTCTTAATCTCCTACACTACAAACACCACCATCCCCCCAAAAACTTGCACAAAAAAACAAAATAAAACATTTAGGGTTTCTGGATCCAATTAAAGTCACTGATTACAGAAGTACGTATTAGAGTTCAATCGTCTGATTCTAATTATCCTTCCCAACCACTAACACCACCAAAACCACCACCAAAAATACACGAAAATTTTCAAAACTAAGGTTTGTGGATCTGCTATAAAATCACAAATTGAACAAGAAAGCAAGAAATTAGGGTTTAGAAAATGAAAAAAAATAAAAAAATAAAAAGGGGAAAAGGGAGTGATGATCCCTTGATGATGGGTCAGAGCTCCGAAATGGGGAAATCGGGTAAAGAAAGAGGGACGATAAAAGGGGAAATTGAAAAAGAGTCAATGAGACACGTTAGAAGGAAATTTATGTGTGTGGACTGAGACGCCGGTTTTGAAGGATAAAATCTTATTTTCTTTTTAAAAAAAATTCTTTAAATTCATGGTGGATTCTTTTCATCAAATCCTTGTTTTGTGTTATAAATAAATGATTGATTGATTTTTTTGTTTTGCAAATTTTTTGAGACGAGGAATTATACAAGTAACAATGATTTTTACGTTTTATTATCACTATCAAGAATACTAATATACTTCATCTGTTTCATTATACTTGTTATATTTTACTTTTTTACTCAATTTAATTTGTTATTTGATTATTTATATATCAAATTATGCATAACTAATAGTTATAAAAAGTTAATATTATGAAACAGCAAGTCGTGTATGAGACTGTCGCACAATGAGACGGACCCATACAAGCAGTCCAGAGTACTTTATGTAAAAAAATTAAATGAGTTAAGTACAACATTTAACTACTAGAAGTTTTAGAAAAAAATATAAGCAATTGTGTAGGAATTTTGAAACAGTTACTGACATTGTTCATCCCAAATCGTTAAATCGTTACAAACATTACTCATCCTCCATATTTCATATTCTAGAAACATTTTCCGGACACAAACAATTAAAGTGATTACCTACTACTTCTAAGTACTCATTTTAATGGAGAATGTGATGACATTAAGGTAATTACTTATATTAAGAAATAATAATACAAATTACAAATTACAATTGGAAATTAGTATTTTTTCTTTGTTGATGGCTAAAATAAACTTACACAAAATACACTAAGAACAAACTTGAAGGTGAACTTTGTAACGACGACTATTACTCGGAAACTTGATGTAACAACCCGACTTACCGTTGACTGAGTAAACAGGGTCATCAAGGGGTTCATTTCTCAAGAAAACTGAAATCATACTTCCAAAACTTGAGTAAAGGAGTCACAAGCTCTTTAACACGACTAACTCAGCTAAATCTAAAAACAAACATCTAACTTAAACACAAGATAATCATGCAATTCTCTACAAGTCGAATATAGCCAACACAACCAAATCTAATATACATTTATCCAAAATTCTAATACAAATCTAGGAATTCCTACGTGCTCAACATGATTGAACTAAGCATGTAGAGATTGATAGACGTTTCATAAAGGAGAAGTTGGAGAAGAAAATCATCAATCTTCCTTTTGTCAGATCGAAAGATCAACTTATTGATATTCTCACAAAAGTTGTGGTATCCGAAGCTTTTAGTACTGCTCTGTGCAATTTAGGCATTAGTGACCGTACGACCAAACTTGAGGAGGTGTGTAGAAAAGAGTATTTAGAGAATATTTGTAATTATTCTTTATTATCCTTTTTTATTTGTTTTTTAAGTTAGCTCTAGTACTCTTTTATAAATAAGAGCTTAGTCTCTCATTATCATATAATACAAAATCGATATTCAAAACTCAAACCCTAACTTTTCCTTATTTCAGCTTTATTATTTTCTTCACTGCAAAGCCGAGTCGACATTTCCTAAAGCCCCAAAACGTTGACACGACATTTGCTTTTGGAACAAACCCTCTCTTTAGCACCAAACGACTTCTCGTCTTCTCCCAATACTTCACCAAACACAGACTTAGCATTCGCCACTAGAATACGCCCCATCTCTTTGATTCATCTTTCCATGCCTTAGACTCAATTCGAGTCACCAAAACACCAACATTTTGTTACTATGATTTTTGGAGCAAAGTGATTTTTCAAAATAGACTAAAAAGTTGGCAAAAATATTGAAGATTTATTCATGTTTGTGTACTAGTAATTCCCCGTCTTCTTAAATATGCTATGCTTTACATTACAGGTAGTTCTCTTTATTATGTTACACTTTTAAATTTGCCAACCGAACAACTTTATCTTTCTTAATCTCATATGCAAAATTAATTTTTTAATTTTCTCCCGTACAGCCTTATTATTTGTCTTTATCTTAATCACATAATTCCTTTTTGATTTTTTGTCCTCTTATTCCACCTGTTTATACCAACAACTAGAATATCAAAAAATCTCAAATAACAATTTCAAAGGGACAACAAGAAACTCATATGGCATTCAGTTCCAAACGATGATGAGGATGAGAATGATACTAGTGTTATTCTTTTTACAATGTAACAAAATTCTTATCCAAAATTATTGTGTCTATATTAATTTTTAATGTGCTAATCAACCAAACACAAAATTCACTTAAGAAATGTGTGAAGAAAATATTTCTTAGAAAATTTAACTTCAAGTGATAATTAAATTCAATTTTAATCAGATGAGTCTTTAAGAGTGATAAAATTTTCCATATAATCATGTTTCTTTCATAATTCCACGTGATATTAAGAATTGAGTCTCATCTAAATTTAAGAGCAAATACCAAATTTTCAAATAAGATTATGATTTTGATTCTCAATCAATCAACCATTATATCCCATCCCACCCTCTCTTTTGAGAGACCGTCTTTTCTAAAGACGGTTTTCAAAAACCCAGCTCATTTTGTTAATTTAAAAAAAAACTGACGCGCGCGTGTAAGTCTAATGTAAAAAGTTACATAATATATTTTGAGTTATAACAATATTTATTTGGGGTTATAACATAATATATTGGGTGTTGTACCAGCATATATTTGAGGGTTATACCATAATTTATTTGGGGTTATACCATAATATATTTGAAGTTATAACAATATATATATTTGAGGTTATAACATAATATATATGAGGTTATAGCAACAAATATTTGTGGTTATAACATATTATATTTGGGGTTAAAACATAATATATAGTTTGGTATATAATGGTCTGTGTTTAAGGGTATAGTATTTTTATAACACCAAATATATTATGTTATAACCCCAAATGTATGTTGTTATAACTCCATATATATTATATCATTACTTCAAATATACATTGTTACAGTTCTAAATATATTATGTTATAATCTCAAATATATTATGATATAATCACAAATATATGTGGTTATAACCCATATATATTATGTTATAACCTTAAATATATATATTGTTATAACTTCAAATATATTATGTCATAATTCAAAATAAATTATGTTATAAACCTCAATATATGGTGGTATAACACCAAATATATTATATTATAACCCTAAATAAAGATTGTTATAACCCCAAATATATTATGTCACTCTTCATAACACTTATACGCGTGCATTAATTTTTTTTTTAAATTAACATAATGAGCTGTCATAGAGTTAAGCGCAGATTATTGTAGAAGCGAGTGCAGAATACACATAATTTGAAACTCTTTTCTTCGATCTTCTCTTCTCTTCTTCGCTCGAACTTTGTCTCTACGCGCTTCAATCCACGAGAATAATCTCTTCGCGCTTCAACTACAAGAATCTTCACCTTGTAATTTTTTCTTACTATTTCTTTTGCAAGAAGTAATATATTTGTTCGGTTTTGCTGTTTGAAATTTCGTTTCTTGGATTGCAAATTTGATATTTGACCTAAAGCACACAATGGCTTCCATTTTTTCTCTTTGATTTGATAATCTTCATTTTTTTTGCATTTGTGATTTTTCAAGTTTTATCTATTTTTCATTTTGTTGTGTTCTTCTTTGATTTGGAAATCAATGGTGTTTAAATAACTGGCTCACCCTAATTTGTGGTGCAATATTGAACTTACATGTTCATTTTGTGTAGTTAGTTTTGATCAGTTTACAGTTCGAATGTTTTGAAATATATTTAGTTCAGTTACAGATTTAGATATCTTTTCATTGTTCTTTGTTTATTATATTTTGTCGGTGCTTGTTGTGTGTCAACGCTTCGGTTTTTCACTCAATAAAATCAATTATGCGTTTTATTTTTCTTATCAGCTTGTAATTCTAAGCAATCTTTCCATACTGTTATATTATTATGCAATATGCAGTTTATGCTTACTGTTGGACCATTGGCCAGAAATTTGCTGCATCATTTTGGATTTTATTGTTAGAGCATGTTTGGGTTACGAAAAAAATAGGGTTGGAAACAGATTCAAGAAAGTAAATTCATTACATCCTGTTTGTTTTCTATCATCGATAACCAAATGCTCCTTATTTTCTTGAATTCTATGTGAAGGATAGATCTGACTGCAGTAGCTTATGGGTTTTACGTTCGAGGCTGGTTATTATAACATGATTGTTGCTGATAAACTACTGCCTGCAAATGCTAGATACTTGTGTTCTAAATCTTTTAAATTTCTTTTTTAAAAAACTAATCACAGGCTCTCAAGTTGATGGTAGTGCTAATATTGCTTTTACTTGAGTTTCTCTAATGATGTGATTATTATTGACAGACTTGGGCTTAAGTACATCTAAAAGGTTTAGAATTTACTGCCTTCAGATTAAACGTTCTCATATAATTGGACAATGGTGCATCGTAAAGTGCTTTGTATCATTTATCATGACTGTAATAGTATATTATAAATCTTCAAAGCACATGGTCATTTTTTATTGTACATATCTATGTCTAAGATATATGTTATAATCTTGTTCTCCTAGTACTTTACAATATTTTGTGGAGTCACTTTTGTGAATTGCAGTTTGTTAACTGAGATAAGCTAGCTAGTATGGATGCTATCAAGTCAATAATCATCATTGATTGGATTCAAGCATGTGCACATATCTTTCTACATGATTATCTGCAAAATGAATATTTTATAAAAACCATTTGAACTGTATAGCAACATAGGGAGTGTGATCTTAGTGAAAACGGTCTCACAATTAGCAAATATTATTACATTTTCCTCATATTATGATCTGGTTTAGTTCCGTTTTTGCGTTTGCTGTAGTTGAATCCCAATCATCTTCCTACATACGGATTACATATTTCTAAGGGTAGAAGAAAAAAGAAAGCATGAGTGGGAATGAGCCAACTCGAGTGATGATTGGGGTGAATCAATCCAACATCAAAGGCTATCCCCATGTCTCTATCAGCTCTCAACGTGCTTTTGAATGGACTCTCCAAAAGATTGTTCGAGACAACATCACTGGCTTCAAGCTTCTTTTTCTCCATGTACAAGTCCCTGATGAAGATGGTTTGCTCTCCCTCCCTCCCCCCTTCGAAAATGCTGGTTGTATGTGATTGTTGATTTCTTTTATTGCGATGTTGAGTTGATGAAGTGGCACATGTTGGGGTGTAACTAGTTTGAGCTCCCAATCTAGCTAAATTCATAATTGTCTTCTTCTGCTTTGCTCGGTTATTCATGCATTTTTATTTAAGCAGGAGCCACTTCATGTCATTAAGATATTGAAATGTTGTAAACTTGTAATGGAATGTTATCAATCTCTATTCACTAGTATAATGTTCATGCAGTGGCTATTTTGAACCTTATGCTATTTTGATGCATCAAATAGAATTCATTTTTTTTACTCTAATGCCCTCGTTAGTCTTGAATGAAGGATTTTTTCACTGTTAAAGTGGCTATACTACATTTTCGTTTTCAATGTCAAATGACACGTATAACAATAAATATGATCATAATAACATTGAGACAAAGGGAATAATTAGACATTATGCACATGCTCTTTGCTTAATTTGCAACAATCCTTATTAATAGTTTATGCGCATGATGTTTTATGCTTGCACATATAGTTTTGCCTTTTATCTCGAGGTGTTCCAAAGGAGAGTGTGTGCTTCCTTTTTATTTCTACCCCTTCTTAATATTGGTATAGAATTCTTTGATGTGCTTCTCTTTATGATAGTATTATGCAACGTGTCTAGTATGCGAATTTTTGAAAAGTTATGTATTACCAAATGCCAATGATGCCCAGTAGATCAAATTGGCTTTTAGAGTGTTCATGAAGGTTTTGGATACAGAATGGGGAATGAGGAGGGGGAGTGAATTTTGTATTTTGCACTAGCACACTATTTGTTAGTACTTAACACATTTTATGAAAAGTGAAAATATTTAGTGATTTAAAAAAGTGGAATGAATTTTACTCTAGGTGAATGATTGAATGTGTACTCTACTAGTGCCAACTCTTAATTCAAAATGTTCATATGAAATTAAGCTTGCATAAGAATAAAATCCAAGGATAAGGAACAACCAAATGGTGTGCGAGGAGGATACATATTAAACTTGGATGAAGATGAACAACCAAATGTGTAGTCCACTAGAATAATTTAGGAGAAATAAAAGGAGATATGGTGGAAGAAAAGGGCGCAACGTGGTGGATTTAGGAAGTAAATGTCACAATGAAGAAAAAAATGAAATGGTATTCAGTTTTAGAAAAATATAGGAGTGAAGATAATATTGTGAAATATAAGGACACCAAACAAAGGAAACATAAGAGATATATGAGTCAAATTTAAAATTTACCCAAAAAAGGTATGTCACAAGTTGGTCTCGAAAGAAGGGAAGGAAAATCTTTTTAGGATGGCAAAAGTAGACAAGTGGATAGAATAGTTTTCATATCGCTGAAGTGTGTTATTCCTGTCCTAGATGAAGAGACCAAAAATAATTTAAAACAGTACTTTAATGGATTGTATATAGGTCGAATGAATGGAATGGAACTGAGAATTTATGAGACGATTAAACAAACTAAGTGGAAAAATCTTTAAAGAAATAAAGCGAAACAATTGAAATTTGAGGATCATATGACACCAAATAGGACTAACTAGAGGAAGAGAATATATGTAGGTTATCATTGAAATTGATTTCTCAAGGTGTAGATTGTATTAGATCGGCTAATTAAAGTATAGTCTTTATTAGCAACTCTCTCATGTAGTTGATCCGAGACTCTTGAATAAGCATTGTTTTTGTGACAAATTGTGCGACTTATACCTTTTAAGGGATACCTGTGATAACAAATATTTGACTGTCATCATGAGGTACAACATTGAGAGCATACAAGCAAATAATATTGTGGGCTTGTGACTTATCAACTAATTTTTTAAAAATATTTGAATAAAGGCCTCTGTACCAGATGTCTTGTATGAGTATTACAATTCTTCTAAATTTTTTTAGTATCTTTAATTTCTTTTAATATACCTCATTCTTATTGGTGTATTTATCTGGCTAGGTTTTGATGACATAGATAGCATATATGCCTCTCCTGATGATTTTAAAAGCATGAACAACAGAGAACGGAAGAGAGGACTTCATCTGTTGGAGTATTTTGTCCGTAGATGTCATGAAGTAGGGGTAAATAAGTGTTTATCTGTTTTTTCAATGAAGTCTTATCATCTTTATCCCAATATTCTCTGTTCTTTAAATGCCTCAAGTTTGTTTTGAGACTTAAGGATAGGTTTGCAGATTTTGACCATTTCTTTTGTCAAGTCATGCTTTTGTACGCATGTAATGGATTTTATGTGACTTGTAGATTGCGTGTGAAGCCTGGATACGAAAGGGTGATCCCCAAGAGACTATCTGCCATGAAGTTAAGCAGGTTCGACCTGATTTTTTAGTAGTTGGATGCAGGGGACTTGGACCCTTTCAAAGGTATGCTAAAACTATCTTTCAAAATAGAGTACTTCATTATAATGTTCTTTCCGTGATGCATTTTGCTCTTCTATTCTAATTTGTGATTTATTGTCTCAATTAAAGGAAAGAAACATTTGTTACTCAACATCTGAGTCTTTTGAAATAAATGATCAGTTCTGTGATTCTGTCTCTGCTTTGTTTTTCATTGAATAGTTTCTAGATTTTAAGTGTGACATAGCCTGTATGCATCAGAAGCACCATTCAGGGAAAAGTCTTCTTCACATCCCTTAATTTGTAGTTGCTTGACTTTCATTAACTGCCAAGTCACTTATCATTCACTGTTCCACTAGAAAGCTGGCTAAAAGGTAAGAATTATACCTTGTCCTGTCGTTGCTTATCTGGATTTCATGCATTTCTATCGCTTCCCCTTGATTATAATCTGGTTAATTTATGTTAGATGATGCAAGAACACTTTCATATGATAGAATTTGGAATAAGTAAAGTTGCTGTGGCCAGGGTGAAGGCAGAGGGAAGGATGGATCTTGTTTCGTTGGCACATTGGAAGAGATATAGAGAACAACAATGCCAAAGCCTTGGTCCCAAAATAACAAATCAACATGAGAGATCATTATCTTCAATACGTCCTTTTTATAATCTATATGTATTCTCCACCTCTAGTCATTCCTAGCTGCAATCAACCAATCATATACAATTCAAATCCCAACTCTTTGCCTCAGACTTCACACCTGTCATTATGGTCATTTTAGGCGTACATGTCTTTTTTGAGATCCTTCAGGTTCCAGCTTTCCACTTAGTAGCTGTTGCCTTTTCCAATCTAATATATATATATATATATATATATATATATATATATATATATATATATATGTATATAGTGTCAAGTTCCAGTGAGAACCGTGAGAACCAATCTCTTCGATAAAATGTGTTATTTTTGGACAAAAACTGTTTCTTTTATTTTTTTAAAAAATCTGTTACTTTTTAGCAAAAAAGTGTTATTCGGAAAAAAAATATAAACACAACGTAACATTTTTTTTCAAAAAGTAACACCTTTTTATGAGTTTTTTTCCGAGTTTTTTTTTCTTAAAGTAACACTTATTAATAGTATCATCTTTTTTTTTCAAAAAAAGTAACACTTTTTGAACCATAAGTAACACCTTTTTAATAAAAAAGTAACATTTTTTTGTCACGCAGATTGGTTTTCCCCATTCTCATATAAGGATGGTTCTCACTTGAACTCCCTCCTATATATATATATATATATATATATAAATATTGAAATGAATGCCTCAAAGAGGTTCCAACAATGAAAAACAAATGAAAAATATAATGCAAAGATAAACACAAGTGTTTTATGAGGTATCTTGGATACCTTCCCCTCAAATGTAGTTTATTATATTGAATTCAACAAAATCAAGTATAATAAACCTCCCCTTCTCTTGAGAACAATCTCTCAAGATCACAAATACTAAAGCAAAGTAAGAACACTCTCAAGTTTCTAACAATGCAATAGCCCTCTCAACAACATGTGTGTTTTTGGTGGCCTTTGTTCTATGAATGATACTCCCTTTTATGGTGGAAGGTGAGTATCATTCATAGAACCTCTCAATTACTCACTATAAAGCACTTTTAACGCCCCAAATTGATTATGACAATAAACATTACGATAAACAATAGAGTAATGCACCACATTATTGCATAATCACTACAAATTCTGACCAAAAACAGGATCAAATGTAGTCTGCTTGACTACCGCTCGATCGAGCCACTACCTCGCTCGGTCGAGCAAGCTTCCAGTAAAGCTACCGACTTGTTCTGGACATTCTGCTCGATCGAGCCTACACCGTTCGACCTGTTGAGCTAGGCACTCTGCTTGATCGAGCGCCTGGTCGAGCCACTCACAGTTTGCTTCTTTTCTAGTTGCTTTGATCAAACAACTCATCAATCATTCCAAACCTTAAACCACGCATATACGGCACATCTTTATCGGCCCTCTCCAAAGTACAAGACAAAGCATGTTCGATTAAATGTTTAAAGTTAACGTCATTGTTAAGATTACTGACACTTGCTTTAACATATATATATATATATATATATATATATATATATATATATATATATATATATATATATATATATATATATATATATATATATGACTAAACCAATGTAAATTGTTCCTTTTCATCTTATCTTCATATCTGGAATTCTAAGATCCTATTCTTATGTTGTCATTCCATATTCCATCCTTTGATGAAGCCGTAGAGATAGGTGTTATAAAAAGGGAAAGGTGGAATAAGTCGGAAATGCAGAGTCATGTGAAAAGTGACATTAGTTAGCTGTGTGTTTCTGGGTTTTATGTCAAATGAGTGTGTTTTTGAATGGGAAGTGCAAGACATTGTGGAATGTTGGATAGTGGTTTGTGAGTTATGGCTAAGGTTTACTATGCTCCCCAAATATAATAGCCTAAATATAGTCTTATACTCGCCAGTCACCAGTGACAATACTAACTGCCCTCTAGATTCTAAAAATTTAGTACATTTTTAAATGTAGCTTTTGCAATTGTAAAGTTTTGTAGAATAGGCGTGAGATTCATATGTGCGCTGAGCAATTTCGGAAAAAGGAAGCTATACTGTGAACCTACTTTGTTATGGTGCAGGGTGTTCGTGGGTACTGTGAGTGAATTTTGTGTCAAGCATGCTGAATGCCCTGTCATTACTATCAAACGGCTTGCAGAAGAGACTCCTCGAGATCCTGTAGACGATTAATTTGTATGCAATGGATGGGCAATATTAGTTTGTAAATAATCCTGAATTTCAAGACGGTGAAAATTGTGCAGATTTTCTGTTGGATTAAAATGTTGAATCTAATATTGGTTTGTCGAGGACAAGGTCGTTTGGACTTTTGGTTGTCAATGAAATGAATATTATGCATTGTTGTAAATTGTTCTCTCTTGAACTTTTGCTAAAAAACCTTTCATGTTATGTTCGTCTTTCAAGTTTCGTGTTATGTAGTTTGTACATCTTTCATGTTATGTTCACTGCATTTTCTACGTACTCGTAATCAGTTCTAAGGCTTACACCAAATGGTACAGGCGGTGGCATGCTTGCTGCGAGTGGACGGTCGTGCCATGCCATGCCAGCTCTCCACATAGCCTGACGCAAAAAATTGATTATTCATGTTCCTATACTCTTCCCATATGAATTACTATTTAGAATTCTTGTCATCAGAGTAGAAGGGAAAATCTTCAACTGTCAAGCTAACCTAATATTCTCAACAAACTTGAACGCTAATAACAAAATAACGTAAGTTATACTCTTCTGGAAGCTTATTTCATTTCTTAGACTATGCTGCCCTTTGTCATGCTTAATCTAAGTCTCTTCCATGCATGATAGAAGGCTACAATTGTGTTATCTCTAATGTGTACATAGCAATTACAACCAAAATTTTGATCTGTACACAACCCCTCCTCCCATCCATCCCAAAACATTCCTAGAAAAAAAAAAAAAAAAAAAAGAGGTAGCTAAATCAAGTTTTGTCAAAATCCCATAACCTTTGAACTTATATTTAACAATGGTTCAAGGGCAGTTGGAGCGAACTTGCGAGTAAAAAGATAACATAAAGGTGTTCTCTGTGAGTTATACCAACATTCCATCCCATTGTTTCGTATATTTTGTATGATAGCTGTTGTGATGTTTTCTTTCCCGAAACTTGTGGGATGAGGCCCTCCGAAATACCAATCTACCCAAGTCACAGTACGGTTAGCATTGAGGGGTGCATGGAATATGTTAGAGGTAAGTAGGAATATAGTGTTCGTCAGGGTAGCAAGACCTATGGCAGTATTTCCTAAATAGATCATAATACGTGTTATCTGATATGATCTCGAGAGCTAATGCTCTGGTCATCTCAAACCATTGCGACCCTTTTCTCCATTGGTGGAGTTTAATATCGGGTCCCATTTGCCTGTGGTAGCTTCCACGACCATAGCGGGAGGGATCATCATAAGACTCCACAAAACTGTGGACAGATTCTGTGAGGTATTTGTACACTGTTTGAAAGTTGTAGATTGGAATGCAGCTCTCGGATAAAAGCACTAATCGTTCATCGGAAATGTCGAGGAGAGCATTGGCCAAAAGCCTCTTCTTCGTGTCTGCTAGAGATATATATCACCCCACGTAAACTTCCTGCAACATCAACATTCAGAAAGACTCTTAGAAAGAATGTGCAAATGATGCTAATAGTACAAGATTTCATAGCTATTCAATCTTCAAGTTGACAAAAATTTGTACCGATGACACAAGGCACCAATATTTCGAGAATTTGGAAGAGAAAAAATATATGATTGGTAAATTGATTACTTTTCTGTCTCTTTAGGATAGTAGCAAAGAGAAAATGAGTTATTTTTAAGGAAAAGGTAGACATTTGGTAACAAATAAAGACAGAAAATTGATCGAGTGGATGAAATTAAGAGTTAATATGTATGAATGAGATTAAAAGAACGTGGTGGGTTATTTTCCAAAAATAAAAATAAAGTGAATTGAGGGGCACAATTGAAAATGAAAAATAATGCTAAACGAGAGGGACGGAGGGAGTATAGTCTCAAGTCTCCCAACCCCATCCCATTGCTTACATAAATTCCTTCCCATGTCCACAAAAATAACTTATTAAGTCACTAACCTTTTAAAATCGGTCATCAATAAATTACAATAATTCTAAAGGCTTAATTCCGAGATGTAAGGTCAATACGATCATATAACTATAATACTAAAGTTTTAATCCCCAATAGATTGGATCGGCTACATGACCAATATGATAGTTCTAATGGTTATCCACATGAATTTTTCTTCTTCATACATCCCGATTAAATTAGAACGATAATAAACACTACATCAAATTAATGCAAGAACAAGGAGTTAAGAGGCTCGGGGATGTGCTGCATTATGTCGCAATTAGAATAGTTTCCCAAACCCTTACAAATAGTGGCTGGAGCTCGTCACATAAAACATATTATCTTTCGTATTTAAAGTAATAGCTTTTTAAGATAAGTATAGCTATAAAAAAGAAACGGATAATAGTAGAAAGATAGTTAGATATTGAATAACATATGTACTAAATGTGTAGTAGATAAAAACCTTATTTCTTTTGTTTTATTTGTACATGCATTAAAAAATTGCCTGTATCAACCAAAAGAAATCAAAATGAGGTTTCTCAATGATAAAAATATAATTTATTTAGACCTTATCTTTAATATTGATCTCTAACTAAGAATATTAATTGGTATCATGGTATGATCATCTACCTATACTTTTCACTTAAACAATACAGAATAATGCCAACTTGTTAAAATTCCATTTTGAATATTGCATGTGACAAACCAAAAGTACAAAGTTTTATACTCTATTTGCAATGGTCAAAGGACAAAAGCTAGCAAGCATGCTACAACAATATTTCATTACCCAAAGTTATTAAATGATTCATGTTTAGATTTAGAGGTCGCATGTAGGCAATTTTATTCTTACTAGTGATAACAAAGAGTTATTGACGATTAGCTATTGATAGCAAGTATCATCGGCAACTTCATATATATAAGAAGAACATGTTATATATTTGTGCCGTTTTTACTAATACTCTATTATAATACGGGCGAAAGAACTATAAAGCTAGCAATCATACGACAACATTTTATTACCCAACGTTATTGAGTGGCTCCTGCTCCTGCTCCCGCTTAGGTTTAGAGGTAGCATGTAGGTAACCTTACTCTTTTTAGTTGTTAATGATAACAAAGAGATTATTTCCGATTAACCATTAATAGTTAACATCATCAACAACTTCACATAGCATGTTATTTAACGAGTCGTTTTTACTAATCGTCCATTATAATACAAACAAAAGAACTATAAAACTAGTAATCAAACGACGAAAATAACATTTCATTACCAGCGTTATTAAGTAACTTCCACCTAAATTTAGAGATCGTATGTAAGTTTAGTTGTTAGGAACAACAAAAACGCTATTTTCGATTAACTATTACTTGCAAATATTATCAGCCTCTTCAAATAAATAAGAAATTTGCATTATCTAATGAATCATTTTATTAATACTCCGTTATAATACAAACGAAAGAACTACAAAGCTAGCAATCATACCTGCCTAGGAATTTGACGGCCAAAAAAAGAGAGTAAGGAGAAACATCAAGTATAAACCCAGGAACAGTATGAACATAAATCGAAAAAAATTCTTCATGCCCACCAAAAAACCTTTCCCACTAATCCAAATATGGCAAAGGACTTCTAGTCAAGAACATAAAGGCCACTTTAGGTACCCTTTTAAAAGGGTATACCCTAATTTTAGGCACCATTGACGCCTCCAAAATAACTCCATATCCGATAACCCATGAATCAACTCTTTCGGATGTACCCATTTATCGAAATCGAAGCAATCAATCTTATCGCACTTAATGGGCGGTTTACTGATCAGAAATCGTGCAGTTACTACTGGTAGTTGTATCTTCATGGAAGGCGGAATTTGGATCGTATTTGAAGATTGTATACCAATCTAGATCAATATGAGAGTTTGTAATGAATCCGATAAATATACCTGTAAGAAATATCACTAACAATAGTAATAATCTTAATAATTTGAAGGATGTATCCTTTAAATTCGTGATTTTGAAGGTGATTTGAATGATATGATTTGGGTTGTTGATGGCGAAGAATGAAGATGGATTTGGTTATGGGTTTTTTAATAAATCATAAGGGAATTTTTTGAGAATGAATAGAATTCTATACTATCTCCCATAACAATGATTTTATTTAAAAATTTAGAAGTGACTCAAATTTATTGTTTGTTAAATTAAATTTGAATTTGAATTAAATTCTACCATTGTTTTTAAAGTAGTTAAAGTTGAGAATTTAAGAATGATTTGGAGGTTAATAAAAAGAGACGAGATAAAAGCACATTCAAATCCATTACACCTCGCTTTAACCCATGCCAACAAAATAAGAAGGGTGGAGTGGATTTTGAGCCTTATCCAAGAAGACATCATTCAAAGAAACCCAATATACAAAGCCATGTAAGATTTTATTCACATCGATGAGAAGTGGTTTTATTTAACCAAGAAAACGCAAAGGGTTTGTTTAGCACACAAAGAAAAGGTCCCGTATAGGGCAGCGAAGTCATCAAAATTTATACCTAAGACCATGTTCCTAGGGGCGGTAGCAAGGCCTAGATGGAATCAATATAGCCAATGTACGTTTGATGGGAAAATTGAAAATTTCCCTTTCATCAATATGGTGGCAGCACAAAGAGACTCAAAAAATCGACCAAGGGGATCAATAGAGGTTAAACCGACCGAGTCAGTAACTCAAGAGGTCTATAAGAGTATACTTATATAACAACTCATTCCAGCTATACTAAGAAAATGGCCAAGTGAAGGACCTTCCATTATTTTTATTCAACAAGATAATGCAAGGGTTTATATCACAAATGATGATCCAATTTGGCAACAACACAATAAGCGAGGGGGTTTAACATTCATTCTCACATAACCCAAGTACCTTTGTGGGGAAATATTACAATAGGAAAGCTTGTAGTCGCCTTCAATCTATATCAAGATTTCTGAATGACGTTACCGTTGCAAACATATCTTTTTTACGGTGTTGTTCAATTCGTGATTTATTCAAACAAGGAGTCCATTGCCATACATAAAGGAGATACTACAAACATCATCTTATATTTGTAATTTCATTTTCGCATTATTATTTGTAATAATAACAAATGAATAATTATGCGACGAAGTAGAAAATTTTAAATTTTGGAGGAAGATATGGGGAAATAAAAAAAAAGTAATGAAAAAGATTTTCATAGTTAGTTGGAGAAAATATAAGAATTTTTTTAACATAAAATGAGAAAAATATGAAGCTTCTTGAGAAGTTGGGAGGAGAAGTTACAATTTGTAGCTTCCCCTCTTGACCGTTGTAAAAGTTATTTTTAGTTTTTTTTCAAAATTGTTTTAAGTTCTCAGAAATATAGTGTTTGGTTAAATCTTAGCTTTTCTGTTGCAAAAGTTGTTGAAAAAAATTGGCCAAAAACTATCATAACTTATTTAAAAACTATAGAGAATTCTAAATTGCTAATTTTGAAATTTGAAATACTATGTAAAAATATGTAATATTTTGAAACAAGTAATAATATATGAAATATACCACTAAACATTATAGAAAATCTTAAATAATAATTGTTATTTATAAATATCCACAAATGGACAAAATAAATAATATTAAATTAAACAAAACAAGAAAAAATAAAATAAAAATTTCAAAAGCACTCATATAAAATAGGGACACATAAGTATGACTACTTTGTTAAATAACCGTTATTTAACTATGTATACTAAACATTATAGAAGTACTACGTACAAACCACTTATTAAATTGCCCCAAGTTGGCCGGACCACTTTAAAACTCTAGAAGTCTCGATAAAACCTCGCCTCATTTTCTTCTATCGCCTCCTCCGTTTCAAGCAGTGCGGCGTTAACCATTTATTCTTGTTCTACGGTCTACCACAAAACTTATCAATCTTAAATCTTTCTGTCTTATCTTTGGAGCTTTAATGGAGGAAATGAATGGCGATGAATTACCGAAACAGAGAACAAAGCACAAAGGTAAACACGACAAGGATAAGCCATGGGATGACCCTTCTATTGACCATTGGAAAGTTGAAAAATTCGACCCTTCTTGGAATGAATCTGGCATGCTCGATGTCAGTTCCTTCTCCACTATTTTTCCCCAATATCGAGGTTTTTCTCTATCTCTCTCCCCTTTTAATGGGGGTTTTCCTTTTTTTTTTTTGTTTATTTTGATTGTTTATCTTCTGCGTTCCCTTGTTTATTATTAGGTTTTGCGATTTAGGGTTTTTGTTTTTTGCATTGAAATATTGGGTTTTTTTTCCTTAAACCTAATTGATATTGGTTTTTGTCTCTGATATTCTGCAGAAAAATATTTGCAAGATGTTTGGCCATCTGTGAAAGCTGCATTGCGTGAGTATGGTGTTTCATGTGAGCTTAATTTGGTATGCCTTCTAGTTAATGTTGATTCTTTAGTGTAATTTGGCATTGTATTTTATCACACTATGGATATTATTATTGTTACAAAGAAAGATACATAGAAAAAAGAAGAAACTGGTTAATTTTTATGATTGTGAAGGTAGGCGAGTCTTCAACAAATTATGAATATTTGATCCTAACAATTTGTTTTGTTTTGTGCGGGAATCAGAACTTATGCTGTGCTTTTACTATTGAAAGAGTTAATATCAAAATTTACAAAGTTAACATACTAACTTTAGAGGGACAAAGTACAAAGCTCATGGAAGCTAATATCATTGTATGAATTGTGATGGCTAATATATGATAAAATTAAGATGATGTTTAGTCATTGAGAGAGGCTTGATTCTCTTCCAACGGAAACTAAAAAGGAATTTAGTTCATAAATTGAAGTACTCGTGCTACGTAACCCTCTAGGCTCTAGCCAATTCGTTTATTGTCCTCGGTATGCATTTAGATCTATTTTTGTAGTATCATAAAATGTGGTTTTGGTGTCTTAGTTTTTCTTGCAATATGATGATATTAAAGGTTCATTCTCTTTGTCTGTTGGTTTTCAGGTTGAAGGAACTATGACTGTGTCGACTACTAGAAAGACTAGAGATCCATATATTATAGTGAAAGCAAGGGATCTGATTAAACTTTTATCCAGAAGTGTTCCTGCGCCGCAGGTATTTCTTTAATTCACTTTGAGAGCCTTATGTGATGATATCATTTTTTTACATCTATCCTGTCTCTTTATTCTCATTTTTGACAATTTAAGATTGAGATTTTGTTTGAAGTATATTTACATAAAACAACAATGGGTCTTTTTTCTTCCCTATTGTAATTTTTGGGTGCTCTGACATGGCTGTCCTTTTTGTTAATGTCATAGGCTATCAAAATACTGGATGATGAAATGCAGTGTGATATAATCAAGATTGGCAACTTAGTGAGAAATAAGGTTTGTTTCCTTTTGGAAGGTGTATTTATATTTAATCTACTATTTATTGCATGGATTTCTTTTACACATTTTTGGTTCATGTTTTTTTCTTGACTTCTAATGTGGTGACTTCTAACTCTATTCTTTAGCAGCCTGACCATATTTTCTCGAATGTTGAAAAAAAAGTCTAAGTTTAATTTTGTTAGATTCATATCAATTTGATATTTTGAAATAACTAGGTTTTGTAATCTACATGTAATTAGAGATATTGAAGTCAAAATACTAGCAAACACGAGGGAAAATTGTTAGAAGTATGAAATATATATGATATAGCCGCATATCTAGAATTTGTAACTTAATATGGCTGTTGAGTGATAGTGAAAAAAATAAGTTTTTAGGTCGCTGTGGCGATGATGTTCGCGAAACGGATATCGTGCTCTATGCAAATGATTTTGCTCTCAATGCGACCTATATTTTGGTCGCGGTAAACAAAAATCTTTAAAATATAGTCATGAATTCGTGATAGAGTGTTGCTACCTTGTTTTTGCGCTAATGTCCATTGAGATTGTATTTAATTTTATTTAGTTATTAGATGCTCAGTTAGCACTTTTGGACTGAACTAACTTTGGAATGATAGTGGCATAACATGGTATGTAGAAAGTAATAGTCAAACATCTTTGTTGTTGTGTGCCAAGTTTGTTAGGAATCAGAACATATAGATCTCATCACTAGACTCTATATTCATTTTGCTCTGACATACTTTTGTAGCATCATCATTTTATATCCTATTTCAGGAATATCTAATGCTACCTGAGTCACTGTCTTTTCTTTTCCTTTTCTTTATCCTCTGCTCGACAATGCTTTTTAAATCTTATTTAGTCATTCGTATCTATCCTGTTAAATGCATGGAAGTTCATAATTTCTAACATATCTTTTTGATATCGTTCTTTATCAAACTTTGCATAACAAAAAGCGGTGATAAGAACTTTCAGGATGTTGTGATTTCACAAAATAGAATAGACAATGATATGTGAAACCAAAATTATCCTGTTGAAGTAGGCTTCAGTGTTTTGTGAAAGTTGGAGCCTTGTTAGTATGACATTGAAAGTGGATTTGAAATAGGGCCTTAGGAAGTAGTTACAAAGGAATTCTGTGGTATTGGTGAAACTAAGGGTTTATTTCCTATTGTTCTTTTGTTTTGCTTTATCAATTGGAAAAATACTATGGCTTTAAAGGCTGTTACTGTTTTTAACGGAACACTGTTTGGAATCTGTGGACTACTTGTGCCTTTGTGTCATTTATCTGTTTCCATGAGTTTTATGTTCACATATGTAAAAGTTGTCTAGCCAAGAAAAGGAAACCAAGAATCATCTTTATAATAGCATGGTTGTTCACTTGTGCTTATTACTCAACTACAACAGTAATTGATTGTTGCTTCGCTTCACAAAAAGGAGATGGATTTTTTTTTTCTATATTATATCACATTTTGTTTGTCTTATGTTATGCTTCCCTTTACCTTTTTTACCTTTTAAATTCTGGTGGGCTGTGGTTGTGGGTAATGGGTTAAAGCAATATCTTGAAAGATTTTGGTTTTCCTAAGCTAGGTAAGGAGAAGAAGTCATTGTAGGAGTTATTTTTTTTCTAGATTTGGCAAGTCTTTTGTTGTCGTGGTGTCTGAAATTTCCTCTACTGTGGATTTGGTTCAGACTACAGTCTAAACTCCTACTGCAATCTCTGAACCCTCTTTTCATTATCTCATAATGATCAGATAGAAGAACGTGTTTTCAAAATAGTAGTGAGGATGTTTTTGTAGGTTCGTGCTTTTCACTAAAGGTGGGAGTGGGATGAAGCAAAACAAAGCAAGGAAGTAGTGGGCATTTTCTTCCTGGTTTCTCCCTTCACTGTCTATTTATCCATTAGCTTTCAATTTTCTACTATTATGGTGGCTGTTGGATGAAGATTACTCCAAAGTGTAGTTGACAGTTGGCTTTTTCTCCAGATTGTAGTTTAATTTGCCTGTTGAAATTGATTGATGCTCACACACTTTACTTTTGGGTGCCTTTTTTCCTCTGTGGAGATTGTTTGCCTTGAAAAGAAAGTTGTAGCCCAATGCAATGATGGCTATTATATGGTATGTGTGATTTGGTTGAACTTGTGTGTCTTTACGCGAGTTTTTTTGCCTAGTGATTTACTGTGGGACAAAGTCACTGATTTAATTTTATGGCCTTGAGTGTCTAGGACTTACAAGAGTTACTCGATTGGGATATTTAATGGACCTAGGTTAAGCTACTATTTTGTTCTCATTTTGGGAAGTATTTAATTACAAATGTTATTCTCTTTTCTCATTACATTATGAACAATATTAAATTGCCTTGAAAATGTAACAAATACTACATCTCTGGTCAGATGTACTCATGTACAGCATGATTGAAGATCCATCTTGTCTCTTAGTACCGAATCTACTGATGTTGCTGAACTAATAATGTTTGGGTCTAGCTATGATGGACATAGCATGGAGGATAATGTCTTCCTTGCTCTTAGACTTATGAATAGCTACATCAGTGTTATATTTGTAGTCTGGTTTCGCTTGATTAAAACGCAGGTTAAATAGCTAGTGTTAGCAGTTACTCATTATGTTTGCTTGCCATTAATTGTTGTGTTTTTAAAATGTTTTGTAATTTGCTTCACGTCCAAAATGTGGAAGTAAGATGCAAATATTTGTGGCTGTTTGTGGAAATCGTTTATACCCTCTATTGATGGAAGCTTGATTGGTATTTTCTTGGTTGCAGGCACGCTTTGTCAAAAGGCGGCAACATCTTATTGGTCCCAATAACTCCACCTTAAAGGTTTGTTTGGTGATACCTGATACTGATATTTGTCGGGTGATATTTTGTCTTTGATTAGATGAGTGGCGTGATATTTTGGATTGATGGCCAATAGAAATACTTTCTCTTCCTTTTTAGCACACCCTGAAATTTGTTATATGAAAATCTTGTTGACATACGATTTTTACTGATGATGCAGGCACTTGAAATTTTAACAGGCTGCTACATCCTTGTTCAGGTATGCTCCAGAACTTCCAATTGAGTAATCTGTTTTCCTTGATAAGTGAAGCGTTAATTTCTGATTAACTGATCTCCCTTCCTTCCTGGCATTTGGGCAGGGGAACACAGTTGCAGCTATGGGATCCTTCAAAGGACTGAAACAAGTCAGGAGAATTGTAGAAGATTGTATACAGAACAAAATGCATCCAATATATCATATCAAGGTGATTGATACCGATTTACTTCTCTTGCTTGTATTGTAGACTTAATAGTAAAGAAGAATGAATGTCTTGTGTGTTGTCATCGAGTTAGTTTTGTTTTGAGTCCGCAGTCTCTTATTTGCTGTAGGAACTGATATCATCATGTTTAAGTATTTACTCCATTGTTTGATTTCATCAACAGATTCTTATGATGAAGAGGGAACTCTCTAAAGATCCCACCCTTGCAAATGAGAATTGGGATAGGTTTCTGCCGAGATTTAAAAAGTATGGACTTTGGAACCCTCCATCTTATTTCATAATCATTTATTTATCTATTGCTCAATTCAATTTTTTTTCATTGATTTCAGGAAGAATGTTCAGAAAAAGAAAGGCAAGGGTAAGGAGAAGAAACCATATACACCATTTCCCCCTCCGCAGCCACCTAGCAAGGTAAGAATCATAATCCTTAAATATATTTGAGGGTTGTTTCTGAAGTGGAAGATTCTATCTTTTTAGTTACGGTCTTTGGAGTAGAATATGAGATCTACCTATTTCAAGCAAATTATTGTCTTTTCTGTACTACCTTTAGTTGGATTTAGTTGCTATAATCATCAAATCTATATTGTTTTACCTTTCATTCTTTAGACTTGATGTATGTGCGATCATGTTTTATTCGTCTCAATACATATTAGCCATCGTAATGTCAGTTTTTTATAATTTTTAGGGGAAATTCCATGTGGTGTCTTTGAGTTTTTGGCTTTTCCACCTGTTAGACAATAAATTCACTTGGTGACCTTGAGCTTTCAACCTTTTCATGTGGTAGATAAAATATTAAATTTTTGGTTAAAATAAGTACTCATTTCCATTGTATTACGAAATATGTGGTCAATTAGGGTGATCGCGACGTCTATTTTTTGGAAAAAAAAGTCATTATATTCAAAAATAATAGCGTAAAGTTAACAAAAATACTTCCTTTTGGTCTACCATGTGGAAAAGTTAGAAGCTTAAGGTCACCATGTCACCATTTGAATTAAAAAAAATGTTTGTCTACCATGTGGAAAAGCTGATAAGTCGGGGTTGCCATGTGGAACAAGACGTGTAGCAAGTAAATCCAACCAAAGGAAGTATTATTTAAACTTAAACTCGATAGGCTTACCTTTTTGTTGTTTTGCTCATCTGTTTTCTCTCCTCGAAAAAACAAAAGAAGATAACTCACTACGTTCAGTGGTGTGGCTTATTGTTACACACAAATATATATTTTGAGTACGAAAGAGTATGATATAGAAACACCTTTGTTTCTTGAGCACTGCCATTAACAAGCATTTGTGCAGATTGATCTACAACTGGAGACTGGTGAGTACTTTTTGAGTGAGCAAAAGAAAACTGCAAAGAAGTGGCAAGAGAAACAGGAGAAGCAGACTGAAAAAGCGGCTGAAAACAAACGAAAAAGAGACGATGCATTTATACCACCCGAGGTTTGGGAATTTCTTCTCGTCTGTCTAAGTGTTAGTATTAACATATATTTATATATATATATGCGGAAACATCTAATACACATGCTATATAGGAGCCTGTCGTACGAAACCATAACACTTCAACGGAGGAGAAAGGTGATGTGAATGCCATCACACAATCGTTGAAGGTAATTGAGCTCGATTTATTTCATTGTGATACTAATACATCATAATGCTTGATAATACACGGTGTGATGTCGGAATTGATTTTTTTGTCATTTTGCAGCAAAAAACGAAGGAATTCGGGAAGCAGAAAGCTGCTAAGAATGTGGATCCTGAAGCCTATATTGCCAGTGTCGAAACACAGGCACCTTCAAAGAAGAAAAAAAGAGTGAAATCATGAACTAAATTGTATTTAAGACTTGTGAAGTTGTGATGGGTGACTTATGGGTGCTTGCTCAAATTTCAAATATTTTGGAGTTGTTTGTAGTTGATTTTGAGCAGACATGTTAAGGAGAAAATTGCTATTGACTAATATTGGATTTATTTGTGTTTGGTACTTGTTAACATATAAATTGAGATAGCGAGAAATAGAATGTAGATACAGTGCTTTCTACTACGTAATATGTGGTGTATTATAAAAAATATAGGTTAAGACATTTCATAGTTGTTTTATGACACCTCTAAATGGGCCCCAATCGATGTTTAGTAGTAACTAGTAACAAACACATCAATAATCCCACCTAAAAAATGAAATTTTTGGGTTGTCATTATTTTTAGTCCCAACAATTTCATATTTCTTGTCAAATTTGGTTTTTTAAATAATATTTCTTTGTTATTATAAGAAACTTTTATATACTAAATCAAAAAAAATATTCTATTATTATTTTTTTGGAAACAATTTGTTGTTAATTTTTTATTAAAAAATAAAGCTCTTAATGTGTTAAGTTACCTTGAACTTGATTATAAATGTATTTTTACAGTGAAAGATGGTCTCTTCGAAAGACGCATTAGATGTATGAGCTAAATAGCCCAATTAATACAAATTAAAGAGAAAATAAAAATGTGAGCTTCTTGTCTTGAGATCTTCTTTAAGAAATAGTCTCTCACAAGAATAGCTGATGTAATTTAGTTTGTAGTTTGTTAAACAAGATATTTTAGTAATTGATTTGTGTAGATAGTTTTAATAATTTATCCAAAGTTGCAAATATTATCATCTGTTTTATTATTAGCTATATACTTTTCAAAAAGCTTTTCCCCATAAAAAAGTGTAGTAGTTATTTAAAAAGAGGTGGTATTAGGTAGTTTTAACAATTGTTTTTTGGTTGCAAATATTATTTATTGTCAAAAATAATCTTAAAATTAATTTTTTTTTTTTTAAAATTTACAATCATAATCTTTATTTTTTTGCAATTAATACCCTTAAAAATCAAATACGTATATAT
The DNA here is from genome assembly GCF_026212465.1 of Amaranthus tricolor. NCBI lineage: Eukaryota > Viridiplantae > Streptophyta > Magnoliopsida > Caryophyllales > Amaranthaceae > Amaranthus > Amaranthus tricolor. The sequence continues at coordinate 28,911,902 of NC_080053.1, forward strand.
TGTTGTCCAATTGCTGGATTATTTCGGTGTTTAAAAAAATCGCAAATAAGCGCGACGTTTGCTTTTCAATAATATGTAAGTAGTGACAGATTCTACGTTAAGGAAAGCCATCATAATTTGGCAACTAGACAACAATACTCACGCGTTTTTATTTTTAATGGTAGTAATTTGCAAAAAATAAAGATTGTAGTTCTAATTTTGGAAATTAAGTAATTTATCTTATTTATGACTTTTTTTTTGAATAAACTTTATTTATGACTTAAAATTATATAAATAATTTGAACCCCAACAATAATGAACCCGTTGAGATAATTGAAATAACAAATAATGTTAAAATCAACGACAACAATCCATTTAAACATCTATTTTTGCACTTAAAATATTTAATTCAGTTATTTAATGTTTAAAATTTTATTTTGAATATTAAAATTTACACTTTAATCATTAAAATACGCCTTCGTATGAGACGGTCTCACTCGTATTTAATTATTTTGAGATTTTGTGATCGAGAAACGAATTCTCACAAAAGTAACTCCAGAATATCATTATTGTACGGGCCACGTCCATTATCATCTTATGGGCTGTTTGCGTCTTATGCCGAAATTTATTTGTTTCCTCCATCAAAGTTGCTCAACATTCACAAATTTTTCCTATCAAATCTCTGTACAATTTCAAATTTCAACTGCTTACTCCTGTTAATTCTGTCATATCTCGTAAAATCTCAAAAATATCAACTTTATTAAATTTTTTATTTTTTTCATTGTATTGGGCAAAGAAGAAGAATCCAGGTGAAGTATCAAATCAATAATTGACTATTCAATTTCCATCAATAATCGAAATTGAAATATATGGCGGAGGATTACCAATCCTGTTCTTCGTCAGTTGGGAACAATCTTGGTTATCCTAAAATTGAAATTGATGATTACGAACCCCGCGTTTTTCGTCCTCAGGTATTTCTATTTGGTTATGATTAGTTATTGATATATTGATTGATTAATGATAGTAGTGTGATCATTAGTTACTGAATTAGGGTTTACGTGCAGTATTCTGTTTAACTAGAAGTACGCTTTCAATCTAGGGTTTTAATCATTTGAATAACTTTGTTGTTTTTGGATAACAGATATTGATTCCCGAATTGATTTAATTTCAGCTTTTTTTCACTATTCATATGATAATTTTGTAAATTATCACTATTCAAGGAATTCTCTGTTTTGATAACCTTTCATGTTTCAATCATTCTCGGTTTTCTAGAGGAAAAACCTTTAATCATGACTTTTAGCTTTCAAAAGAATGTGTGAAACAAGGTAACTTGTTTGATACTGCAGTGATGACGTCATTGGTTGAAAGAGCTTAGAAAGCTTGTTTTATTGTATGTTCTGCTTATTTGAGATTAAGATTATCTTGCGTTAATATTAGTAGGTAGGAGTAGTTTTGTTTGTCATACCAATTACGGATTAAGAGTGTTAGCCAGGAGCGAATCAAGTGTACTTGTATTAGGTGGGCCAAACACTCACCTCCCAACCCTTGTCCTGAAGCGATTCGGATGTCATTTAATATCAATTGGGTTTTAATCAAATAGCCCGGGCCATGGCCTAGGTAGGCCGAGCCTAAATTCCAAGTGATGCTGTTGTTTTGTGAGGTTGAGTTGCACTTTTGTTTTTACACTCTTTTGTACGGTTAGCAATATTTGTATTGAATTCTACAATGCATATCATTGTATATACTGTGATATTTAAGAGGAATTTTTTTGGTGAAAGATTTGTTAATTTTACCTGATTTGGATAGTAATGCTTCTGCTTGAATAGTTTCTTGGAGAAGATAAAGAGTACAACGATGGCCGTGATGACAAAGTAGCTGATGAAGCTGGGGTAGAAGAGAAGAAAGAAATTGTGCAATCTGAAACTAAGTGTTCTTCAGATCCTGAGAGAAATAGTGATGTCTTGGATGGTGCAGTTTCTGGCAGTCAGAAGCATGGTAAATTCTTCTTTTATGATACCCCTGTTTCGGAGGAAACTGGATTTTGGATTCCTGTCTCTGTGCCACCACTGACCGAAAGCGAACATGAAAAATGGGCAACAAACCCTTCTGTGAATGGAGGTTATCTACCTGATACAGATATGGATTGGAATCATTTTATTGGGGAAAATAAGGAGCTGACAATGTGGGATGTGGTTATGGAGATCATCATCGTAGCTGGTGGGAAGGTGAAGGCGCTTGCTTCAGGGGACTTTCAGCAACAGCAACTCTCTTGGATATCAGCTAACTTCCTTGAGCATACTTGGCAGGAGATGGCTCAAACCCTGACAGAGGCAACTATAACGAATGTGCAGGAGATTTTGGAGGCTGAGCCTCCACGTTGGCTTCCTGACAGTACTTCATCAACCTGCATGCTTTGTAGCGTGCGTTTTCATCCTATCATTTGCTCCAGGCATCACTGCCGCTTTTGTGGGGGATTGTTCTGCAATGAATGCTCCAAGGGAAGGAGTCTATTGCCTGTGAAATTCCGTACCCCGGATCCACAGCGAGTTTGTGATGTGTGCTGTGTGCGTTTAGAGTCTGTCCAGGGGTATCTGATGGATCAAGTTAGTCGTGCTGCACAGTTACCTACCTATGATTTGACTGATCTCAGTACCTTGAGATCTTGGCTTAATTTTCCATGGGGTCAATCCATGGAATATGAGATTTACAAGGCAGCTAATGCACTCAAAAGCTATAGCAAGGTATCAATGCAGTTGAATTCTTAATCTCGAAAGCGATAAAAAAGGGTTTGGGCATATGTTTTAAAAGGTTCTTATGATGATTATTCTGTTACTTTTGGTTTGGAAAAAAATTTTAGATTGCTAACTTTCTTGTCCCTTTGTATAATTATGTAATGCATCAGGGTGTGTACCTTGTGGATGACTATATTACTTACAGTTTTGTTTCTCATGGTTAACTTTGATTTAATTCTTTTAATGCAAGTTGACTAAAATGCTTTTTGTTAATGCCAATACATGCACAGATTGGTACCATATCACCTGAAAAGTGCATACCAGATACCATCTTGAAGCAAGCAAAAGGCCTTGCCATTCTCACCGTCGCCAAAGTTGGTACTGTTATGACCTACAAAGTAGGTACTGGGTTAGTTGTTGCTCGAAGAAAAGATGGTTCTTGGTCTGCGCCTTCTGCCATTGCTTCATTTGGCTTGGGTTGGGGAGTTCAGGTTAGACTATTTCCTTTTTTCTTGGATGTGGCTCACAGAAGCGATTATGTTGCACTGTTTTGCTTGAGTTTATGTCCACTATTTTCCCCCAAACTTCTTTTCCTTTGAAGTATGCTACACTTTAATTATGTCTGAAGCTGGCAATCACATGTTTTCTGTCTACTTATTTCTGATGCTTATGAGACATTTATGTATCCATAAGTACCTTTTGCAACAATCTTCTGCTTCTTATATTTATAATTGTATGGAGATATGAATCTTTCTATAATGCAGCCATAGGTAAATAAGTATCTGTTGATAGTGCAGGTATACAAATAGTTTGAGGACAAAATTGCTTTTTTGCATCATGTAACTGATGTTTGGAATTTAATTTTTGTATTTTTTTTTCGTGTTAGGCACCCTTCCTTTTATATGAGGCCGGGGGGTGGGGTAGAATGAGATTTTGTGAATGCATGCATGTTCGCGTGGAGAGTTTCTTCTGTACTGTTTGAGTTTGTGCAGTGTGCTGCATCATTAAGATGCTGCTTTATTTGTTGTGTTGTTTTAAAGATTCAAGAACATTTTTTCCCTTGGGGGGGGGAGGGGTGTTTGTCCCATATATGGTTTGAAAATTTCCAAGCTGAAATTTAGAATCTCCTCAATTTTAAGTCAGCTAGGAAAGAGCTTTTTAGAGGACTATTTTCATGGATGTTGTTTCATGATTTAAGTATTTTGAGAGTATATGGTCGGTTATAGTGGGATAGTAAATGGGAAGTAAAGGAATTGGAGGGATGAATTACTTCTATAATCTATTCGGTGGATTTTTTTAATCTCTTCAAGATTGGAGTGATTGGAACTTGGAATATAAACTCTCCCGTTACATATGTTTGAGAGTTGCTGCGACGTTAAATCCGTCAAACAAAGTAATTAAGTAATAAGTTAATTACTTCAAAAAAACTAGTAAGAACTATCAACTAAAAGTACCTCATATAGTGCTTACTATAATAGCTATGGCTCTATTATTGCATAATAACTATAGTTCAACAACAAAAATGCAATTATAAGTTTAAAAGGCTCCTTATGTGATTTGATTCCAAAAATTTGTCACCACATTTGCCGCAATTTGCGTTATCACTCCGTTATAGCTGTTTTCCGCAACACCATGACCGTTTCCGCAAATGCATCAGTGACCGCAATTTTTTTCCCATGGATCGGAAGGGTTATTTATCTCTCTTCGCTCTCCTTCTCTACACTCCCCTCTCATCCCTTTCCCTTTTTCCTAATTTGTTATTTAAACAAGCTGTTGAGGATGGAGGTAATATGATGTACATTAGATACTATTTTATAGACAAGCCAAATGCCAATGAAAATAATCTTTGTTTTTAAAGGAATGTGAACTTTGACCATTGGTTTAACAAGAACATTCTGCTTGCTTATGACTTATTATATACTACCCGCCAAGGAACATTTTAACTTTGCTCTTTGATGTCATCTCTTATGGATAAGTAGGGATTATATGGAGAATCATGTGAATTGTGACCATCGAAAAATGAGGGTATGGGGATTTGTGATGGAAGATTTCGAGAACAAGCGTTAATTTTAAAATTTGATTGCCTTTCCAATTTCCATGAAATAACTTGTTTGGTAAAGGAAAAATTTGTACACCATGAAATATGAAATCTTGGTGAACATCCTGCAAGAAGGCGCAGCTAGCATTCCCTCTAATTGGTAATTCTTAATGCCAGTGAATTCAATACTTGCAACTGGAATTTAGACATCTACTCAATTTTCTGGATTACCACCATTGAGGGTAAATTTTAGGGATTGCTATTTACAACCAGTGAGGACCAATGTGACCAGCGGCATTGATATTCGTCACCTAACTTCTGTTTTCAAGGATCAAATCCACTAATCCGGTCATACTTGATTCGCCAACAATCTTAAACCTTATGATTGGGAGCTAAGCTTTTGGATCCTTATTAAGTGGGCCCCTCTTCTCTAATCCTTCTACAGGGAACTTAGGAACCTTTAAATTATGCCCTCTGCAGCCCTGATTTTCTCACTTTCCTTGAATCAGATATGTAGAGCCGACATTTGAGGAAGGCAAGCAAGGACTTTGCAAGTTCACCATCCAAAATCAGTTTAATGGAATTTCCCATCGTTTTCTGGAAATTTCCCTAGTCAGCAAGACTCCTCAAAACTGGCATCTCCAAATTAAGAAAGAGATGAACCCTTTGGAAACTCCTGGAGCATGCAAATTGAATTGAATATTCTTGGAAGAATGCTTTCCAAAAAAATTAGAGAAACGAAGACAGCACACCAAATACAATTCAAACCATAGTGCAAAACAAGGTCACATCACATCATGTCGGCCGTGTTGTAAAGCTTTTGAAATCTATATCGTAAAGGTGTCAAAAATTGTGCTTTAGGGAAGTTCAAAGGATATCTCATGGTTTTGGCCAATATTTGGTGGTACGACAACTGCTTCACCCGGTTATTACTTCTGTTATCATATCACGACCAATACCGTATTTTTGCATTTTGAACGAACTATGTTTGATGCATTACTCAATTAGTAATAAATTGAAGTAAATAAGACTGGTGTACTAACCATCGTCTCGCAATTGGAAATCGATGTGTTCATCTGAAAATTAATCTTGTTATTTTTTTATGATCTCTGTTTGTCTTTTTGTTCAATACATCATTATCACACATTGAAAATTTATTTTCTTTTGTATTGTGTTTATTTGAAACCTTCTCGAATCTCGACCTTATATGTTCCTCAATTTAGGGGTAACTGCAGAGCAAATGAGGTCTTAATTTATAGATGCTGATGGGCCAATGGCTATATTTTTCAGGTAGGTGGACAATTTACAGATTTTATAATTGTGCTGAGAACTAGTGAAGCGGTCAAAATGTTTGGAGGAAACATGCACATTTCTTTTGGTGCTGGAATGAGTGCTGCTGCTGGTTCTGTGGGAAGGTCTGCAGAAGCTGATATCCGTGCTGGAGATGGAGGTTGTGCAGCTTGCTATACATATAGCTGCAGTAAAGGTACATTGCTGCAAAAAACTTGGCCAAAATAATTGATTTGTAGAGAATGATCAGTTGAGCGTTTTTGTTTGAAAGATCTTGGTTTATCTGTTAAGTTGGAGAGCTGCCGACTCTAGTAATATATATAAGTATCTACCAATATCACAGGATTTGCTAATTGTCTCATGAATTGCAAATCGAACAAAGCAAGTTATTGGTTTTAGGCTATTTGCATCATTTCGAGTGAATTGTGAATTCAAAAGGCAAACTAGCTAGTGAATTTTGTATCACTAATATCCACCACAACCAAATTGTACTCATATTTGTTTTTATTGCTTAATATGATTGTATGTGCAGGTGCTTTTGTTGGTTGTTCTCTTGAGAGTAATTTCGTAACAGCTCGGTACAAAGAAAATTCTAGATTTTATGGTAATTCATCGTTGAAGGCATCCGACATTTTGCTCGGGACATTGCCAAGACCTCCTGCTGCCGCTATCCTTTACGATGCTCTTTCAGATTTAAATCAGAAATTGGATTGATTATGTTCTGAATCTTGTATATATTGCCTCTTTCTCAAAAAAAAAAAAGATTCAATTGTAGATTCTCAGTCTCCTAAGCCCTAATTCTTGAAATTAGGCTATCTCATTGATTATTATTATTTTACAAGTTTGATTGGATTGTACAGCATAACAGCAATGTTTTGGGAAAGTGATTTATGTTTCACTTAAATTTGTTGGAAGTTCAACTTGATTGTAAATATCAACATCATATATGGCCGAAAGGTTGAATGCTTGATTTATTTATGGGAAACATTGGTACTCAACTTATACTCATTCGTTCATATTTATTTGTTACTTTGAATTTGATACATTGTGGTTTCCGATTTGAGAATTTTTTCGTTACCATATCAAATTCATGTAAGATAAGTTTATTGAGTTTATGAGGCAAGTTTATTGAATTTTTTGATTTAAGTTAGAAGTATTTTACTATGATTTAATAGGGTGAAAAAACTATTATGTTTAAAATTGAATGTTTTATTAAATAATGCATCAAGTTTAAGAGAAAAAAAGAAGGGGATTATATGAGATTTCATGGGAAGAGTGCGTAGGGGAAAAATAATAATTTAACGTCAATTGTAAATAGTTGAAATGTTTTATAAGAATATGTCTAACGAGTAAACAGAACATTAGATTAATAGGAGGGAGTATAAAATTATTAATATTTTTAATATAAATTCATTAAATTCATGATTTAATGAAGTGGGAATTTGAGTTTTATTAAGGCTCTTTCCATACAAGCTATTTGTATGAGTAATTGTTTTTTGAATGAGTTTTTAGTTATCTCACTAGCTATAAATGTGAGTAATTAAAGATGTATAATTATAGATGTTAAATATTCAATTATTAACTAGTAGTGTAAATTCATTTTATTTGACAAAAATAATGATTATGGTATCTGTTAGAATACACTCAACAAGTTCTAACGCTCTGAAAGACAAACACTACTTACTACTTAACGGAGATTGACATTTTTCTAAAAAATAATATTTTAACCTCGTTAGACGATCAAAAATTAATTAAATAAGTACTAATATATCATTCGGGGTTATCGGGTTGATTTCAAGTTAGGTGTTTCGGGTCAATTTAAAAATCGAATTTTGTGTCTAATTTTATTTTACATAGTTGTTCGGTAACAAGGTCGAATAAATTTCGGATAATCGGTTCAAAGAGTTTTGCTTTAAGGAACATTTCTTTTAGCCATGGCGGGAATTTTCATTTTTCTTTTTCTTACTCTATTCTCAAAGGTTATGAAATTAGGTAGCCGCCATGCGCCAGCAGTAGAATCTAACGGTCCCAGGCATAGCTACCTGCAACAAAAGTCAAATTCACACCCTGAAACCCTAAATACCGTAAAAATTCAAGCTTATGAATAAAAGATAATAGCAGTTGAAAACACAATCTTAATTCTTATAGTGACTTGGTCAATTCAAGTTTCAACTACCCAGTACTCACATCAAATCAATTAATATCTAATTCTTTTCATAAGATGGTGGAAAGTGGGAAGTTGGAAATTTTAATGAATTTCAATGATTTTTCTCAAGCTTTAATCTTTCATTGGTTAATTCCTTCATTCTTTTGTGGGATTTCCTTTCACCATCATTTTCATGTAATACACACACTTAACCTACTTTCTTCGACTGTTTCAAAGGTGGGTTTAAATTTTGATGTTATCTGTGTGTTTCTCATTCACCATTTGAAGGGAAGATATGAAGTGGGTAACTCAAGAATTTTGCTGTTTCAAGAGGATTCAGATTCATATTCAGATTCTGATGGTGTTTTTGGTGATCATTTGTGGGTTTCTGTTTGTTAGAGCTGGAGCTCAAATTACTGACCCAGATGAAGGTCAGTTTTTCTGTTTGTTTAGATTCTTTTGTTGGGATTTGGAATTGTCTTTTTTAGGGGTCCTACAGTTGTATAAATGAGAAGAGTACAAAATGTTAGAAGAGCAAAAAATATTCAGCTGTTACGAACTTGGATGATGTTATCATTTGTATGGATAAGTTTGCGTGTATCCGATTATAAAACCCGCCTTGGTGGGAGTCGCTTAATAGCATAGAGTTAATAGGATGTTGAAATAAGAAGCAAGTTAGGGTTTAAAGATTGAAACTTTGTCCCTACAACAACCAAGAACAATGGTAGGGGTGTTCTAGATTGTGAAACAACTTGCAAGTATGAACTAAGATGAAAAGTAATAAGAAATAAAGCAATAAACAAGACACACATAGTTTACGAGGTTCGCCCAATGTGGGCTACGTACTCGGTGTAGGTTAGCTTTGATTATATTATAGAAAATCAATGAAGGTCTTCAAGAACTCTTACAATGGAGAGATTATGCTAGAGAAGAAAAGAGGAGAAAGAGAGGGTGTGTGCTTGGTCTTAGGGTTAGAATCAACATGGGGTTGTGTGTTACATCCTCTATTTATGCAAAGAATGATTGGCCAATGATTTGTATGAAAGCCCATATGATAAACGACTTAGGTGGGCGGGAAGATAATGTCGCAGCAAAACAGGGGGAAGCACCTGACGACATGCTCGTTCGAGCAATTCCCCAAATCATTTACTGTCTCCTCGCTTCCAAGTGCCTCGTCCGAGCACTGGTAGCCTTGCATTTGTTAGGATTTTCGGGTACCCGAGTAAAATTTGGTACAACATTTTCTTCGTGGTAGTATTTGCTTTGTAATACTATGTGTATTGTGTTTAAATTTTAAAAATTATCATTAATGTTATAAAAAGATTGACCCTTGACATAAGATGCAAATTATTAGACAAAGAGCTTGTTACAAAGTGCTTGTGCTTCAACTTTGATACTTAGTTCCCTAGAAGAATAATGATTAGGAAACAGGAATTTCGGGGGTGTCGTGTGGAGGTATTGGACCTATAATGCTTGGTTTTTTATTGTCAAATTGTTAAATAAAAAGGGACTTCACTGATGAACAAAATGTGCCCGTGAGCGGTTAGTAGCTCGACCATGGAAGGAAGTTTTTGGAGTTTGTGGTTGGATTGAATAGTAGAAGCTAGCTTAATAATCTCAGACTCTCAGTATGAATTTAACCTTTTCCACTAGTTTGGGAGGTTAAATCTTAGCAGTCTTATCCTTATCCAATTTTGACTGGTTATGAGGCTCTTTTTGAAGAATTGCAAACTCTAGGCATTAATTTAGTCCCGTTTACTTTTAGTTTTAGGTATATTTCCGCCGAGTAATCTGCTACTTTTGGTGGTTTGTCAATGTGATTAGTGTGTTGTATGTCAGGAGATCACATTTGTGAATACCTGTTCTTTAAATAAGGTTTAACAAGATCATTTTATACTGCAATACATATGACTGGTTTGAAGTATTCATCCAACATTAGTGACGCGTGTTTTGTAAAGTCAGGTTTTGACAAGTTTTCTTGTAATACAAAGTTTTGATAAACTCATGACGTTCTCTAAATTACACACTTGAGTTTCTTAGACATGATTTTCTTATCCACAGTCAACGCATTGAGAGCAATTAAAAGAAATTTAGTCGACCCGATGAAGAATTTGAGCAATTGGGACAGCGGAGATCCTTGCATGTCCAATTGGACAGGCATTGTGTGTTACAACAGCACATTGAAAGATGGTTATTTGCATGTACTGGAACTGTAAGTCTTTCGTCTAAGCTTATATTTTTGTAGAATTAAGATCATGTCGGAAAGTGTTGCTTGTTCTCTTTCGTGAATTACTGTGCGTTATGAGGGGCTTATTATGGCTGCCTCCCACAACCAGAACTTAAGGAAATACTTCTATGACTGTACATAACCTTCTCATTTAGAATGCATCGAACCTATGTTACTCGGACTTTTCGTTTTGCATCACATACCCGTGTCCGATCCTTGATGCTCGAACATTGGTATGACAAGACACTTCATTCTAGGCATAAAATTGAATATTCAAACGTATTCGACACTTGAACACGTACCAGTATCCGACATCAGTCCCCCAGTCCAAGTAAATAGCATCGAACAGTAGCTCAAAAATGGCATTTGTATTATCTGATAAACAGCACTTTTATTGTTTAGGACGTATTGTCATTTTTAAAACAGCAAGTTATCTTCCTTTTCTTTGCAGGAAACTCCTCCGTTTGAACCTATCTGGATCATTATCACCAGAACTTGGCAGCTTATCGTACCTGAAAATACTGTGAGTCCAACCACAGAGTTGAACTTTATTGATGCGTCCATAGTCTTTTTTCTACAAGGTTTTCATATTACTCGGTGTTCTCTAGTGATACATTTCAGTTTATACTACTTTGTTTTTTGATCTTTTGTACGCTTTGATATTTTGCAGGGACTTCATGTGGAACAAAATAAGCAGGAGCATACCCAAGGAGATAGGAAACATCAAAACTTTGGAACTCTTGTAAGCTACTTTACCTCTAAGGCTCACAATTTCGTAGTTTGTATCACCATTAGTTTTAGACTTCTATTCATTATTACTGTTTTTATTTCCTCGTCTCATTAGTCAATCTTTCTTTGATAATACTACTTTTTACATATATTTATGGGTGTGTAGGCTCTTGAATGGAAATCAGCTGACAGGTCCCTTGCCAGAAGAGCTTGGCTATCTTCCAAATCTTGATCGTATCCAAATTGATCAAAACCAAATATCAGGGGAGCTACCAAAATCGTTTGCCAACTTGAATAAAACAAAGCACTTGTAAGTGTTTTATTTATTTATTTATTTGTTATTGTTGTACCTGTTATGCGTTATGTGTCGCCCTTTTGAGACTCACTGTCCACTGCAATTTCTCACCCTACTGGCAGCCATATGAACAACAATTCTATTAGTGGCCAAATCCCTCATGAATTATCAAGGCTGCCCAAACTTGTTCACTTGTAAGTTAATTACTTTTTCCCTTATGTAGTATATGCATGTTTCATACTATAACATTTGTTGTATTATTTCTTTTTTTTTTTTACTAATGAATTTGTTTGCAGCTTGCTTGACAATAACAACCTTTCAGGACATCTTCCTCCGGAGTTTTCTGAACTGCCCAATTTGCTGATCATGTAATGTTTTCCAACTTACTTTTCTCTTTGATTTTTCCTTTTACTTAACTCTTTTCTTTTTTTTTTAAAAAAAATTTTTTTTTTGCTGGGGGGTGGGGTGATCTCATGGTGAACTTCCCCATTTTGTCACGAATGAACACAAAATTTAGAAGTTCTTTTGCAAGATACGAGATGTTTGTTAGCTAGAACATGTATTAAAATACTAACTAGAACAATTCGAGTGATCTTGTTAAGGAAATTGGGTAGGGCCAAGATAGGACCAAATGGAATATAATCATTGGTACTAACACTCGTACTTATTGGTTTATTTTGCTTCATGTAGTTGACTCCATGTTTGTGGATACTGACATTATGGTTAGCATACTCGATCATTATATCACATTCTTTTGGCATAATACATATAGAGACCTCTTTGGCTACTTCCCTACATCATAGAAAGTTGATGCGTAAAGTATAAAATTAGCTTATAATGGTACAATTTGACACAATTATATGAATAGATGACTCACTTATAATCAATAAGCTCACTCCACACTGTTTTTCCTAGGTAGAAAAAGAAACATAATAAAAAAACCAGTCCAGATTTACACAAATGGGTCAGCGCTACAAATTTGGTACATACCAACTAACATCAAAGACACTTTGTTGAAATTGATCCTTTGCCATCTCTTAAAGATCAAAAGAATGTCTTATATAAACAACATTTCGTCACTACATTTCATTAATCATTACTGCAATTCCATTAAATGTCTCCCATCTAGGCGAGGTTTGAAGTGCCAATGTGAGCAATCTTACCCTTATTAATAAAGAAATTGTTTCCAATTTACCCTTGATAGAAAATATCATCTGCACGTGATTTGATAAGTCGTTTTACTATAGTCAATTATAATCCAGACCAAAGAAATATAAATCTTCGGCTCCATTAGACATTGTGATCTTATATAATAAATACTTAAAAATCTATGTCATCAGCCAGTTCATTTAGAAGCTTGTGGGCCTCCACTAAATGTTTCCGAGAAAAACTAAAAGGAAGATTGGAGACTCAAGTTCTTGGTTGCCTTTTCACGGTATATGGAGCTTTCAAACTGACCTTTATGGAGCAATCATTAATAGAGCACAAGTAATGGCATGCCATGCCATTTGTACATTCCAACTTGTGATCTTTGTACCAATATGCCTATATTCTATCTCTAAAGGCCTTGGATTAGTATTCTAATAATGATTAAATTTTGGTATTTATCGTTTTTTGCAGGCAACTGGACAACAATCACTTTGACGGGACTACTATTCCTGCAAGCTATGGCAACATGCCGAAGTTGTTGAAATTGTAAGATCGTGATGTTTTCTTATTATAATCTCATACTAATTCCTCCATCTATAACATACTAAATTTTAATATTTTATTTGCACCATGTTATAACGAATGCTACCTTCTTTCCATTCAAATGAAAATCGCAATAGAAATTCACTTGACTGAAGTTTGATGATTTGTAGAGTTATGAAATTATTTGTGAAGGATAAAACAGCTTGCTGTTATAACATAATGACTGTAGCAGGGGCCTGTCATGAAGGGCTAGGAAGGGGTAACATAGGATTCAGTAAAAAATGATACTTAGCAATTAGTTAAGTTGGAGGGAATAAAAGGTAGGGATAATTAGTGTAAATAGAGGGGAAGGGAAGGGAATTAAGCATTCATTCAACTAATAGTTTTAAGTGGAGTTTAATACTCTTTTGGAGAGAACAAGCCTCTCGAATGCTTGTGTACTATCTCTGATAATCGTTCTTGGTTACAGTCGTTCTTCGTTAAACATTTTCATTTACATTCAATTTCTACAATCAGTGATTTGTTTTTTGTCATTCAATTTGTTCATTCATACAGTTTCTTCTTCTGCCAAATACTGATATCTACTTATGGCTAAGTCATTCCATGACAGGGCCTTGAGTCCTCAATTCAACTCATTTTCCAAATCTAAGATGTGGAACAAATTACCTTTTAATCTTTGTGCGACATTTCAAACTTTGGGATTATTACTATCTTAATTTTTGTTGTTTAACCAGGAGTTTGAGGAACTGCGGGTTACAAGGACCAATTCCTGACTTGAGCAAAATACCACAACTTAGTTATATGTAAGTTTAAATTCTTTTTTCCGCTTAAGTGAAAACCATTCCTACATATTTCAGTTACATCTTTAGTTAGTTACATTGACATCCCTCCCCCTCCCCCTCCCCACCCCCAACTAGAAAAGAAATTTTAGTGAATTTTTAACAAGGAAAATTGATATTAATAATCCAACCTTTTATCCATCCGCTGTGAATGATCCCAACTTTGGGTTATTTTTAGTATGCTGATAACAAACTAAGGGCAAAGGTTGAATTATTATAAAATAAAAGGTTATGCTGATAGCAAACTAAGGGCAAAGGTTGGATTATTAAAATATATTCCAAAGGTGGGATTATTCACGGCGAATGGGTGAAAGGTTGGATTATTAATATCAATTTTTCCTACAACTGATATTCCCCTGTCTTTTAATCGCCCATTCTGTTCCGTAGATGTTAAACTAACACTCACGGACTCATGTATGAGTTTCATGTTGTTTGAGTTGCAGAGACCTCAGTTCAAATCAGTTGAATGGCACAATACCAACTAACAAGCTTTCAGATAATATGACCACTATGTAAGCTTGTCCTACTGGGAAAAGGCGCACTTTTTATACCCATATATCCTTATGCGAATCTATTTTTGAATTTTTACTTGAATTCTTGGAACTTTGCAGCATATTATCGGACAACAAACTTTCTGGAACTGTGCCCGTCAATTTTTCGAAGCTTCCTTACATTGAGAAACTGTAAATCTGGCGCCTTTTTACCCTTTTTTTTTTTTTTTTTTTTTTGTATTCTGTCACAAATTGATTTCTAGTAGCTCTGGTTACTTTGTTGTTACAGAGTCTTCATCAGGATTTATCACAAAATTTATGTACTTTGTTTGTTGCAGGTCGTTTGCCAATAATGAACTGAGTGGATCCCTTCCTTCCTCCATTTGGCGAAATAGAGTTTTAACTGGAGTTCATAAACTTGTATTGTAAGTTATAACAACATATCTTAATGTTAGATTCTATATACCCTTTTCAAGATTCATGGCACATTTGCATGCATTACAAATCTTACAATCCTTGCTTGATATTTTGTGTAATTTTATCATTTTTTTTATGATCGTGATTTTTATGTAAATTGCATATTCCTTTTGACCAATATGAGTGTCTGACACTGCAGGGATTTCCGAAACAATAAGCTGTCAAACATTTCCGGGATTGCCAACACTCCGCCGAATGTTACCCTTCTGTAAAATAAGAACTTTCAAACTATTTTATTGATTATATCATATTTATTGAGCTTGTTCGTAATTCTTACTTTTTCCTAATTGCAATACTCAGGCTTCAAGAGAATCCTTTGTGCTCAAGGACAGATTTCAGCCAGTTCTGTAATTTAAAAGGAGAAAACGACACCGAGAGCTTCAAAACTTATAATTATTCCTTTTCTTGTCCTAGCGATGCATGTCCAACAGACTATGAGTACCCTTCTACTTACCCAGTTCCTTGCTTCTGTGCTGCACCTTTAATTGTTGAATATCGTTTAAAAAGTCCCGGATTTACCCGCTTTGATGCTTACCAGAATGGGTTTCAGGAGTACCTATCTTCTGGTCTTAGGTTACTTTCCTATCAGTTAGACCTTCAGTCATTCATTTGGCAAGAGGGCCCTCGGCTGAAATTGGATTTCAAACTTTTTCCTGCTTACAATGCCACCAATAAAACTCATATTTTCAATTCGACCGAAGTTCAGCGTATCTTGGGCATGTTTACTGGATGGCAGGTTCCTGATAATGATACTTTTGGACCGTATGAACTGCTTGGCTACACGCTACTCGATCCTTATAAGTCAGGCATGTCTAGATTTCTCAACCTTTTGTATACTATATGCTTCTTTTTCCTGGGTCAGTTTGCTCTAGTAGTTTAGTATGAAAAGACTGAATTATCTTAAGTGTAATTTCCTCCCGTAAAGACTAAATTATCTTCCATTTCGGTTATCTCCTGTTTTTTAGCAAACCCATGAAAAGAAACAGTAGTGGTTTACTATGAACCTTGCATAGATTTACATACTACAGTGCTGTATTGGAAAATTTTCGAGAAAACAGCATATGGACTCTGTTTCAGTAGTTATGCAGCCTTTTTCAATCAGCTCATATAACTTTGAACTTTATCGAGATTGATTTTTTGAAAAGTTTCTTTATGTTTTACCATGCCATTTGACATTTGTATAGGCAATTTTAATGCTTGGAATAGCACCTTATCGGGTTTTATGATATAATGTAGAATTCATTGTACCATCAAAGTCTGTCACCTTAAGCACTGGAGCAGTGGTTGGTATAGTACTCGGGACGTTAGCTTTTGCAGTTACCTTATCAGCAATTGTGGCATTTTATATTTATCGCCGATATGCAAGAAAATACCATGCTGGTCCAAGCCGTCGAGGTAACAACTATTTGCAATCAGTCATTTAAATAACTATTTTTTCAGGTACCAATCAACTTCTATCTGTATGTATTGTAGCAGTGTCGAGAAACCCCGTCAAAATTGATGGAGTAAAGGGATTTAGTTATGAGGATATGGCCGTTGCTACCAACAACTTTTCTGACTCCCAAATAGTAGGGCAAGGCGGATATGGAAAGGTCTATAAAGGTATTCTTGGTGATGGCACTGTCGTTGCTATTAAACGTGCCCAAGAAGGATCATTACAAGGCGACAAGGAGTTTTTTACGGAAATAGAGTTACTATCAAGGCTACATCATCGGAATCTCGTTTCTTTGGTAGGCTATTGTGATGAAGAAGGTGAACAGGTATTCATCTTTTTAACACTTCTCTGAGTTAGTTTTACCTTAATGCTTTCCCTGAGTGTACGCGCTCATATCACTCGTAGATAAATACTATCGAGCAGAACTCGCAAGAATCACCTACTATTTGGACTTGTTCTTGCAGATGCTGGTTTATGAATTCATGCCAAACGGAACTCTAAGAGAACATATTTCGGGTATGAATGTTGTACTTCCGCTGTATTATTTTACTTTTCATTGTTGTACACAAAATCAATGATATATCAAGTGATAAACACGGTCTATTCATATTTTAGTGACACATATTTTACTTAAATCATAGTGAGTAAAACATTTTTCTATGAGAGTCTTATCGGTGCTTTTGATGTTTATTTGAGGTACTAATCGGTTTTATTTCTTTCAACAGCTAAGACCAAAAAACCTTTGAATTTCTCTACAAGATTAAGAATCGCTCTAAATTCTGCTAAGGGGCTCCTCTACCTGCATACTGAAGCTGATCCTCCTATAATTCACCGGGATATAAAGGCCACAAATATCTTATTAGACTCAAAAAATATGGCCAAGGTTGCTGATTTCGGACTGTCACGGCTCGCACCAGTTCCAGACATTGAAGGACTTACCCCAACGCATGTGTCTACAGTTGTGAAGGGGACGCCGGTATGTTTCTTACTGTAGCACCTTGTCTTGCCACTTGAGTGTTCCTTCTATATGACAATTTCTAGATTTTTACATGTTTATGTATCATATGAAGCTACTAAAAGACCAAACTATTTAATGTACACAATGTTAACACAAAACAATTCCCGTCAAATTATCAGAATTCAGTAATACGGTTAGAGACACCAACTGAGTGCTGCCCGTGCCTATATTAGGAAGCGAAGAATAAAAACCCTTATACTAGATGATTGTTAATAATAAATGGTGGTTAATAAACTTAACATGGTATCCGAGCCGATGGTTTGATCAAAAATTAAAATGGCAGGTCCGAAATGAATAGCGTTCCTACCCTAATTGATTACTCCCACATGCGAATTTGACGGGGATTTGCATGCGAGGGAGGGTGTTGGGTTGATTTATCCCACATTGATGAATTAAAGATGGTGTGCACACTTATAAGTCATTGGAGCCTTCCCTCCCATTGCCATATGGTTTTGGGATGGTATCTCCTTGCCTTATGCAGTGTGTGCAGCTCGTTATTTTCCGAATATATGCTGGCATTGACAATAGGTCCAACTAAACTTAACTGTTGAAGTTTTACGAAGAAAAATGCATTTTTTTACTGTACAGTAGCATTACAAAATGATGATTATTATCTATCGATTGTATTATAGATAAGTGATCCCCAGATTGAAGTATTTAGTTACTAGAGCTCTCTATTTGCCTAACTGAAAAGTGAGATTATGGTGACTGATTCATCATTTTATGACCCAGATTCAATTCAACTAATGAAGTTGTTCAACATAAAAATTCTAGGTTGCCTACCTGGATGAATTGCCCTGACATAAAGCTATCAAAACCGAACGGATCGCTTTCACGTAAACTAATATTCTTTGATGCTTTTTGCAGGGGTATCTTGATCCAGAATACTTCTTAACCAATAAGCTCACAGATAAAAGTGATGTTTATAGCCTTGGAGTTGTCTTTCTAGAGCTTTTGACAGGAATGCATCCAATTTCCCATGGCAAGAATATCGTTCGAGAGGTATCTATCTGTACCCTCAATTAGTGTGTGCTTTGCACTTCATATAGTTTTGTGACTGTTTTTGAGTCTGTTATTGAGGAATATGTTTTACCTTGCTTCTCTCTGAAAATTGGCTAGGATTCACATTTGATCAATGCTCCTCCCCTTGATTTTTCAATCATAATTCATATACATTACTCACGTCTCTCTCATTTCGATGGAGCAGAAGATTTGTAGTTATTTTTGGTTTCGGTTCATAATAGACTATATTAAAATGGCTCATTAATCATGTGTACTCTCTGTTATCACTAACAAAGGTATGATTGCGTATATGGGTGAAGCCACAAAGGGGCTGATGGGTGCCAGACCCCCGCGGGCCACCCTCGTGGTCCATTTATTTCAAATTTAACCCGACAGATTTTTTAATTATATACTAGTAGGTAACTATTAGGAGTAAAAAATAATTGGCGGTTCAATGGTTAGGGAAGCTTTAATATTGCATTGGGTCCGTTAGACTTAGAGGTTCAAGTCTTATCAGCAACTTTTAAATATTATTTTTGCTTTGTATATTTTCGGCCCCTTATTTTTTATTTTCTGGCATTGCCCCTGGTTGTGTACACCTGACCTCCCGAACCCCGCGTGGTCTGCTCAATGGCATTGAGATTATAAAATGATGTTGTTGAATTCATATACTCCCTCAATCGTAGAGCTTAGGACACCGAGTTTAAGAGGAAGAAAGCTTTTTTTAAAAAGGTTTTGTTAACTTAGCTCTAGGGCATCCCAAAATGGTATATCAGCTCTTGGATGTATGGAGTACGTACTTCTCAACTAACCTTGCTTTCCACTCTCACCCACAAGTAACTAATTTTGGCAACACAAAATTTTAAATGACACGATCTCATGGTAAGACTATCTATATTGGGCTGACTCATGTACATTTAATCTATTAAAGTGATCACTTACAATTTTAAAGTAATCAATAAGAAAAATAGGCTAATTACATGGTACGTCTCATGCAAGAATTGGTGTTTTAGAATTTATAATTTAACATGTATGTTTGGGTAAATTTCTGGCCAAGAAACCATCTAATATAGCTATCTTTTCTGTGTATTTGATAATAGGTAACTGTGGCACATCAGTCTGGTACTATATTTTCTGTGATTGATGAACGAATGGGAGCTTATCCTTCAGAATGCGTAGAGAAATTTGTGAACCTTGCACTTAGATGTTGTCAAGACGAGACAGATGCAAGACCTAGGATGATGGATATTGTCCGAGAACTAGAAAATATTGCAAGTTTAATGCCTGATTCGGAGACGATATCAGAATCTTCAACAAGTTTAAACTCAGGCAACATCACTTCGCCAAGTTACTCGTATGCTGTAAAAAACCCGTACGTCTCCTCTGATATCTCCGGTAGCAACCTTGTTAGCGGAGCTGTTCCCGAGATAGCTCCTAGATAAAATGATTGTGATGAGCATATTTCCGATGCTTCTGTATAGAGGGATATTAAATAGAACTCCTACGAGATAACGAGAATGTTTCTAATCAGTCAAACGTTGTGGAATGTTTAGATGTCTGATTTTTTATGGTATCTATAAGAGTTACTGTACAAAAACAAGACTGCATTGCATCAGCTACGTTGTTAAGGTTTTTAAAAGAACCAAACAAATATTCCCAAGTTGTAAAGGTATAAAAACCGCATTTGAGTCGATTCAAGAGATATCTCATGCTTTAAGCCGTTGTTTGACGTTACGATAACAGCATCACTTACATCTCATGCTTTGAGCCGATATTTGACATTATGATAACCGCATCACTTCGTCAACGTACTTTTGCACTCTAGGCCAAGCAAGAGTTTAATATTAATGACAACATTGAACAAATCATGAGCGTAACCCTTGCAATGGGGATTGCTTTCATAAGAGTTATATAATGAGGATAAAGACATTCTACACCGTTTAGAGTTATATAATGAGGATAAAAACATTCTACACCGTTTTACAAAACATAAACAAGCAAAAGAACATGATAAACAAGACTTACTTACATACAAACTAAATCGGAAATGATTCAGATCAACATTCAAAGATTTCAAAACTTTTTGGTCATCCAGAGGCAGTAGTACAACCCTGTTAAAACATCTTATACAGACCATTCTTTTGGTATATAGCAAAGTCGCCTTCAAGTTCAACCAACAATGTTCGTATAGATTCCTCACTTGATCCTTTAAAATGCTCTACAATATCACGCAAGGCAATCTGCAGCGGCAGCAGCAATGATATCGTAAAGGAAAATTACTTGGCAGAAGCATTTTTCTAAAATTTGTATAAGAAATATGTAGTGGAATAGAGAACCGCTTACCCCATTATCATAGCTTGCAAGGAATTTTACAATGGAACTCTGCGTGGCTTCGATTTTACCGTAACTGTCATTTCCATCATCAAACTTGCAACGTTTCGAGCTAACCATGTAACAATCACTTTCTTCATTGTTGTCATTCTTCGACAATTTACAATCGACATCACAAGATTCTTCGGCATGTCTTGAAGCCAAAGAGTTAGGTGATGAAACAAATGCACCAGGATCTTCATTTATTCTCTCCGCAGTATTGATTTCAGACGGACAAGTTATACCACAACTTATCATTGCAAGACCAGTCTTTAAATGTGAATAGCTTATCTGGCATCAGTGATTCGATTAGTATGATTTCAAAGGAATACTACATGAAAATCAACTTCTGATAACTAGTAAAAACAAGGCCCAACCCGACACAATAAGCCTAAAGTTTTAACGAACTCACATTTTCTGGCAACTCGTCCTTAATAGGCTTCAACTTTTGGGTTGAACCAACTTTTTTAACTGCATCGAGTATACATGCGAACATCTCAGATGTTAACTCAACCTCAGCACAAAATCTGGGCCAGTTAGCGGCTAAGCCTTCCTGGAAAGCCTCGAGAAGATAGCTGTAGACAGTTCCTTCTTTGATTGGGGCAGATCTCCCAGGAAAGTTCTGTCAGGTAGAGAAAGAGATATGATATGGAGCCATAGCCAGATAAAATAGCAGACGGATTTTCACGAGAGAAGACCATGAAACATTGCAATAAAAATATGCAATGATGAGAAAAGGAGAGAGCATAAGGACACAAAAATATACAGCAATTTTCTCAATGGAGTGTCCATCTTCAAACCACATTCTCCAAGCTTCGAACTTTGCAGGTGTAAGCTTTTTTGGAAGCGTATGAACTGGATTCGCCTTTTTCACTGAAATACTCTGTGTGCTCATTTCCCCATCCAAAGACAAATTAAGATCTTGTGAAAGGCGCTGCACAGCTTGAATAAAATGATCTCCATATGTCGTGACAAGATGCTGCGATATTTTAGTAATTTAAAAAAAATTAATAGACTAGATTGAAAAGCTGAAAATCACAAGGTATACAGTCAGAATATCTCATATAAGAAAATCTTTTATACAATTTAAAAGCCAATTACCCCTGAAAGATGCATGGCAGTTACTTCTCTCAAGTAGAGCATACAGCACAGATTGGAACAATACCTAAACAAGACTCATTTCCAAGCAGTTCCATGAACTTACCTGAACTTATCTGAACCAGCGTAACATGATTCACTAGTTGATTTGCTTTTTCAATTCGTGATTCACTCAAATTTGCCCAAGAATAGCCCAAAACCGACCATAATTTGCTTTTTTCGATTTGGGATTTGCGTGGAGATTAGCGAATCACGTGATACTAATCTGAACTAATTATTCCTAATACGAAATTGTATTCCTATGCCTTACCTAAACTTGTCTGATTTTATTGGTTTTCATTTGACTTATTTTCCTGAAATATGTCAAAATAGATTCACCTTATTAGCGTTTATCTAAACTTATTGTTCCTGAACTCATTTTCCTTTAACTGAACTAACCTGAAATTGTTTTCAGAAAAAAGCCATATAGAACAAAGCTTTAACAAAAAGTTGCACCTCAAAACAAGCTATTCATAAACTGAAAAATGTTTGATTAGTTGGTATTGTTTTTATCTTCCCCATAAAGGACAAAGGTCAAAATCCTGGGGAAGCCTGAACCAACTCAGCAGAACTCTATAGAAATAGTAAGGAATACAAAAGAATAATCATAGTAAGCAAAAGCACACTGCACATAGACAGGTTGTCTCACATGTTTAAGGGGTTAATGCCTATGCACAATATTAGAAAAGCTTGGGCTCCTAAAAGAAGAGAAAGACCACGAAAAGAAAAAAAATGTTTATACCAGTGTGTAATACTCCCTCTGTGATATAAATGATTAAATTAGAGCATTGGATGGTAAGAAAAAGTAAACATAGCAAAATCTTAGGGACAAAGGGAGTAAAGAATACGAAAGAAAGCGAGTGTATCCAGCCAAAAAGTATCACGCTATCCTTTTTGGCCTTATTAGTAAGAAACAATCTTGAAACATCAGATGTTCCGTGTTAGAACTTAGAATAACACATCTAAAACACAGACAGGAACTCTTATCATTTTATGAATTTTGAATGGTTCATCTCCATAATGCATATCAAACCCATTCGTAACATAATGACAAAACAAGGTTGCATAGTACTATAGCAATGAGATATAAAGGTTTTTAAATCTACCGAACTAATAACATCCACGTCGTAAAGATGCAAGAAATTCACATTTTAGGTCGACTTAAGGACTAACTCACGATCTTGGTCGATATTAGGCGGTACAAGCACATCACCCAGTTACCGAATCTTCATATCGATACCGTGATCGGGATTCAGGACCAAAACCACATCTGCGCACCTTGATCGATATCCATCTTCATGCAACATAGGACTGCGTGTAAATAATTACTTTGCGAAATAACATACAATTCGCTTTACTTTCTCAAGTCTTTATTGAACATCAAATGATAAGCAACACCGTTCCAAGGAAACTTGTTTTGTACTCGTGTATTTCTACTCCAATGACAAGCTACAACAGTTGTAGCTTCAATGGATCACACAACTCAATCAAACACTTAAACACTATTTTTACCCATCGACACATTATATATTTTGCAAAAATGTTACTTAAATTATATGGAATATTGGAATGATTAAAAAGTTATTAAATTTCTGAACTATTCCATTTCCAAATGATACTAGAAATGGAAATGGGTCTTGATTATCAATTAGAAAACCAGAGATTTGGGGATAGATAAACATTTTCCAGACTTTGGAATAGGACTTCCCTAACAAAAAATAACATATACATTACCATTACTGTCATTTATTACCACCTATGGAAAGGCCTATTAGTTCTAAGTTCAAATGACACTAGGAGTTATGTTCATCAGGTTTATTCTACTAAAACTATATGGTTGGCGAGGCAGATAAATTTTATTCATGACACCTTCCTTTCTGATCAATCTCCTATAATATCTCGTCTTTTCTGTAGATGAGTGGTATTTCTGGCAAAGCCAATGAGACGTAGACAGTTAGCTACTTGAAGGAGTCGAAAGTATTAAAATCAATATCCTTCAAGAATTCATGATTATTTATCTGAAAATATGGACAAGCATGACAAACACAATGAGTTTAAGTCTCAATTTCGAAAAAGAAAAGACAGATTCAGCAAATTCAAATAGTCTCACAATTTATTAATTTTTCACCGAGATAAAGAAAATAGAATACCAGAATAAACTAAAATTCATCAGAAAGGTATAAACATAGCACAAAGAACCTCTGCCAGAAAGAGATATGAGCTACAGAGAACTGCTGTTACTGTCCATTGGACATACCTGGTTGACACCATCGATGTTTGCTAATCTTGCCTTTGTAGATGGTCGTACCATTGCGATTTTTTTTAATGTAACATCATTGCATATAGCATATCTGTAGGTAGAAAATAAGGGAATAGATTGATTATAAAATATTATGAAGTTTAAGTCTCCAAATGTTTTTCCTTTGTGAAAATGTGTGAAATGAAGGAACACAAATCATTATCCAGTATATAAGGAGAAAATTAGGAAGAACACAAATCATACGGAGCAGTTCCAGCGCCTCTTGCAAGCTTTGTCCTCTCTTCTAAAAGTGAGCGATAAATTTGAACCTCAACCTTACCACAAAAGAGTCAAAAGTTCACAATAATATATGAGCAAAACAAACAGATAGTGTTAGAGAAACAATCAAGTCAAAAGAAAAACAAAAGTGATTTACCTCCAAGTAACCAAGTTAATATGAACTAATACAGACTTGGGCAGTAAGCAAAAAACAATTATAATTCGATAAGATTCTTCGGTTATATGCTCATTATCATTTATACAACTTTTCTTCAGTTGGCAAGAAAGTAAAAATCAAGGCAACAGAAACACAGAGATATATCAATAGTCAAAGGAATAGCATTACTACTTTCTATTCAACATTTAATTACCCAAATAAAGGGTTTTAGTTCAGATTGCTCGAATTAGAGGCTAGCCTAATAATCTGGTGATCGAATGCAAAAATTGTTAGAATGCTAACGGAGGTATCTCTTTCATTGTCAGGGATGGTTAATGAGAGTTTGGTAATACATGCATTCATTTATACACTTTTCTCCTGTGAGCATAGTGCAAAAACAAGGCCGCATCACATTGCATCGGCCGCGTCGTAAAGTTTTTCAGGAAGAAATGAACCGATATTTCTTGCATTGTAAGGTGTGAAAAATCTGCATTTTAGGCCATATCAAGGGATATCTCATGCTTTCGACCAATATTTAGGCATTATGATAATCGTATCTGAATTTCCGTTTCGTTACCGCGATCGCGACCATTACCGCATTTTTGCACTATGCCTATGAGGCTATGACTTGCAAATTTCTCGCAAACTAAAATAGAACAGACTACTGATTGCTCCAAGTTATTGTAGCTTGAAAGAACGTCTACGCATTAACTTTACCTACCTCTGATAAGCCTTCACATTCAGAAGACAAAGGTTTCAAGCCTTCAACTTGACCCGATTCACCTCCCTCTTCCTCATCCATGTCATCAGGAATAGGCAAGTACAAAGGTGGTTGACAATCAGGTCCAGCAGAATTAAGATACTTTTCTCCTTTGGTGCTGACACTGAAAACATACGCAATAAATTGATAGCAGATAAGGCTTAATAACAAATGAATGAAGATCTACAGAGTAACAAATCTATAAAGAGCCAGTTTGCATGTAAAAGGATAACTCGCCTTACAAATCTGTAAACGTCACTAATTATCTCCTTCAGATAACCTGTGTTTGTCATGAAAGGTTGATAAAAATATCAATTAGAATTTGAGCTTCAACAAAAGCCGAGAAGCCCATACTTAGCTATGACCAAACGAACTTAAACTAAATCTTCGAAAACAGAAACCAAAATATGATACAGAAGGCACGAATATTGTTCATGTCCGCACAAAAAAAAGATAAACATCAAAACGACGATAAACGCAAAATTTCAGTTGTCCTTCCACTAAAATCTTTACTAACTATGAACCTAAGCACCAAGCAAATCAAGAAGCAATTTGCAAATAATGAAACACAAACACACAACCAAAAGTGCCACCAAAACAATTGGAGGCCAACTTCAGGAATGAGATTCAACTAGATAAAGGACAGAATTAACAAACAAGGAAATACAACATATTAGGCATATCTTCAACAACAATAAAATTTAATTAAGGAGCATTGAAAATTCTGAAAACTTAAAATAGAACTTATGATACAAATCAAAACAGCAGAAGGCAATAAACAACATAATGGCTTTAGTTTCTGCACCTTTAGAAGACAAAGGTAATTACTCAATCTCCCCTCTCCTCCAATCACCAAACCACAAACAAAAGAGAGCAAGACTGATGATGTTTAAGAGAAAGCCAAATAAAAAGAAAAAGATACTATCCACATGGCACATTGTCCAGTCAATGATATGTTTTGGTGCCTCTGACAGGAACGAAACTATCATAGTTCTTGATTATTATCATCCTTTAGGCTCTAGCTCATCTCTCCCAATTATTAAATTGCCTCTTTAAGACCTAAAGATAAAGGGCGTTTATACTTTCCTACTTGGACACTTTTCTCTTTTAAAAAGAAATCAGTTGATACATCCTGAATGTTCAGATGACTAATCAGCAAATATTTCCTTTTAGCTATGAGCCTATGATGACTTGTACAAGGGATTCACATACAAAACTTCTATTACAAACGCAATGATGGATCACAAACTAATTTTTGTTTGGATCAGCAATTACCTTACATCCAAAGAGGATTTCAACATTTTACAAGCATATCGAAGTATTTTTTCTATCAATTGGTATCTTCATGCATGCACGAATTGCAAAGAGGAAAAGAAGCGTAAGAAATGATGTTAAGAACACAAAGAACATCTAAACAGGATATCAGACTCCAACAAAAACAATAAACGCACAAAATAATTAATCTACTAAAGCAATATACTAGTGAAAATTCTTCCACACATTGGTAGTAAAAGATATTGTCGATATAACATGTCTTGGATGTTAACAAAATTACAAAAAAACAAGCTTTTCACTTAAGTTATGATCAACACGTAATAGCTAATTGAAATTACCATGAGAAATCAATTGGGAGCCTAACGACTTCCACCAATTTGAAGAATATGCCTTCCCAAGACCATGCAATGGAAGCTTATCGAACTGAGCATCAACTATTTTTTTTGACTAAGAAATGAAGTAACAGAAAAGGTAGTCAGCTTTCAAGAATAAAGAAAGATAACATGAGGATTGAGGAAGTAGATTATGAAATATCGTCACACATAGCATTTAAGCGTAGTTCTTCCCCTTTAGTATTGATATTAAACCATATATTGCCACACATAAAAGTGACAAACTCTAAATCATTATCTTAGCAACTATACAAGAAAGCTACAATTTTGCACTTCATACACCATCATATTGTAGCAATTACTGAAAATGACACAATTGAGTAGGAAAACCCTACGTAAAACCAAAAAATATAAAACTAATAAATTTGTCTACTTATTTAAAATGTTTGGAAACAATCTGCAAGTGTTCCATAAATATTTAACAAGTCTAAAGAGCCAAGGTGTTGATAAAAAGCCAATTAGGTTTTAGACAAGATTTTGAGAGCTTTCCAACAAGAGTAAGTGTGTTGAAAGCATCGCATGATCAAGAGCAACAACTATACACAAATCCAAGTGCCTAGTCATAACGTCATAGCCAGATGTGTCCAACAAAGTACCAGTCTAGGTGTAACAATCGAGAAATTTAATATTTTAGAATTGAAGAATTTAAAATAAATATTCGAACGAGGATTAATTTGGGTTGAATGAATATATAATTTGTGGGTAAAATAACGGAGAACCAAATTGGGCTCAAATATATGGCCACATTTAATTCTATCAATTTCTTTCTTTTATTTTATTTTTTTATTTAATGTCTTTCTATATTCCTAATGCCCTAAACCATGAATTAGGATATTTTCTTCCCATTTGCATTTTCCCCAAACCCTAATTTCATTTAACAAAACTGAAGTCAAAATTTTGCTCTTGTTCCATTTTAAGCCATTCGAAATCCCTTGCCTTCTATTCCTTTGAATTTCGCAGTCTTCTCCCTCAAAATAACTCTGAGAATTCGGGTATAGAATGGCTTTTCGTGCTTTCTTTCCTTGCCATTTTGACATGAAACTTTCGAAATTATCAACAATGGTGCCTTGTTCTAATTGCTTTCGCCTTCTTGCCTGATTCTTGAACAAACAAACATAATTTGTCCTTCTCATTCAGTTAAACCTGACCCTCTATTGTTTTCATCTTTTAGTTGTTTGCAGATCGGAATCGGTCGGGAACGATGGGTTAGAAGTGATGACTAGAGTTACAAAGATGTTATATTGAGTTGAGTACGTGAGAAGTGTAGTATTGTATTAGATTTTGATAGATGTATATTAGACTTGATTGTGTTGGTTATATTGGACTTATAGAGTGATTTTTATGATTACTTTGTATTTTAGTTAGATGTTCGGTTTGAGAATTAGCTAAGTTAGTTACGTTAAAGAACTGGTGACTCCTTTGCTCAAATTTTGAAATTGTGATTTAAGATTCTTGGGAAACAGACCCCGTGATGACCCTGTTTACCTAGTCAACGGTAAGTCCGGTTGTACACTAGGGAAGAGCAAGGGTCAAGGGCTTTAGCTGCAAGTATCCTTAGCACCTAAAATGGTAAAGAAACGAAAAATAAGGTCGACACCCCTCTTAATCAAGCCAAGTCAAGATCCCTTGCATGCCACGATTTATTATTTCTCCATGTTACAATAGCACAATATAACATTCATAACTAGCAAGGAAGTTAACAAAAGTGATTTTGGTGCCAGTAGGAAGGTTTCAATGAATCTCAAGAAATAAAGTGAAAACAAGATAATGATCAAAGTCATACTCACATGAGTTAAATTTGTTTTAAACCTACTAATGAAAATTTACCAAGAAACTTGAAAACAAGGGAATCGAGGGTTTAGGATTGTTTATGATCAATAAGACTTCATTCTCTATGAATTATATTTACTTAAGCTTATCTAAACTTATTAGTCTATTAGAATTTTTCGAACTTTATCTAAGCTTATCTTAACCTTTTCGCCCCTATCTTAACTTACTTTTCTTGAAATAAGTGAAATATGATTCACCTCATCTAAAGTAAACTTAATAATACCATCTTGAACTTTCGTGAACTTACTAAACCTTATTTGGCTTTTTATTTCCTTGTCTAAACTTATGGCACTTCTTTATATTTCCTGACATAAGGCATAAGCCATACATAATACAAAAGGCTTAAACCTAAAGCAATGTGGCATAAAATTGATTTAGCTTACCCGAGAACCACGAAGAACATCTATAGGAAGATTGAGACCCCATTTACCCTTGCACGAATGAATACAAGCCATGAGTAGATATGCTTCTTTAGACATGTCTCGCTCCCTCCGTGTAGAAGTGCAATTGTCACAATTTCCTGCAAGCATGATGTAGATCAATTGAAGCATATTTAAAAAGATTAACAATGGACTAAATTTGATTAAGTTAACACAACTAAGAAACATATAAAAAATGAATATTTACCAAAGCTAGAATTTCTATTTTCAATATGAAATCAAACTAGTTTGATGACCCATGCAATACGTCAAGTTGCATAACTCCAATTTGTTTAAAGGCAATAGTGGTAAAGGAAAAACAATGTTAGGTTAATGGTGTTGAATTGGAGCGGCTCATAACAGTAAATGTGTCAATATATTGTTACTCAAAGATTTTACTAGAATGATTTGATGTTCTAGTAAGATCAAGGAAGAGAGCGATTTGATTTTGATATGGCTTTCAAAACTACTTGTTCAATATATTATTATATATGTTTGCCCTAGATTGTAAACATCAAATCCTTTATTTTGAAACAAATCTTTTCATGAGATCAAGATCAACACCATTAATTATTTTGAAGGTTGGATCTTTAGTCGGTCTACTAACACAAATCAATTATTGTTTCTTCTAAATTATCTTGACATCAAAGAACAATAACCAGAGCAAAAACATTAAGTCGTAAACCTATATTTAGCATTTTGCCTACAGATTCTAGAAAACTTAAGTGCTCAATAACAACACTCATACCTTGATCAAAATATCCTCAAGAATCCACTAGTATATATAAAAAAAATAAATAAATAAAAACTCAAGATCCAACCTTCATCCTCTTATATCGTAATAATTTGAAACAATGTCAAGTTTATAGGTGAAAATATCATAATTGAATAGAGTTTACAGTAGAAATGATTATTTAATGTAAGAAGTAAAAGTCAAGGTGTTGCCATACTGAAGATTAAAATTGTCGTGGTATTAGGCAATAACACACAAACAAATAAAAAAAAAAGGTGAAATTTTGAAGAAGTCTATGACACACAGGAACCATGTTGAAGATCAACGGAAATATCTCCAGTCAGTCTTGGCATTTTGAAAAGGCGAAAACACCCTAAGATGAAGACAACAACTAAACTCATTAGCTTAGCACATTGAACCAAGAAAAAAGTTGCAAACATAGACTTGCAATTTTTAGTAAAGAGGGTGCACAAAAGTAATACAACGTAAGCAATCAATATATGCAAAAAGTTTTGAAAACCTGAGAAATAAAAACTAGAAAGATCAAAAAAGTCAAAGAAACCCCTCCTTTACTCAATAACTGATAACACAATATTGAACATGATACTTCATCCAGACAATATCATACTTTACATGTGAGAAAAAGGAACTTTAATTGAAAAAACTCATCTATAGCGTCTCAAATATAGTTGATCAATTATCATAACAAACTTAAATTCTCACTGGGGGAAAGTATTCTTCCGAAGTAAAAGAAGCTAAAATACTAACATACCACAATTTTCTACTGGAACCTTTTCACCAAAATGTTCCAGTAAGAACTTCCTCCTACAAGTTGTCAGCAAGCAATATTTTTTCGCGGCCATCATTGATTCAAGAACAGCATTTCGTTGATTTTCCTACATATTTTAGCCCAAAGGGGTGACATTCACATATTACAATAACGAATAAGTTTCAAAGCTTTAGGAGACAAAAAGTACTAAATACATACTGTTTGTACTCCACTGCAATAAAAGTCCGATTTTGCAAAGTCACTACTCATGTAATAGAGCCAACAGATAGAAGCTATTCCATCTCTCCCACATCGTCCACTCTCCTGGTAATATGTCTCTAAACTTTTTGGGCAACCATAATGTATCACTTGTCTTATGTTTGGTTTATCAATTCCCATCCCAAATGCAATAGTGGCAACCATGACATTCAGTTCATCCCTGATAAATAATCTGATAGAACAAATGATTTGCTAAGATACAAACTTGTGATAGAAAAAGAACAAGATATGGTTCAATATTCTGCAGATGTTACAAGAGATTTATTTACTCGCTGACGCAAGAATTTGATACAAGGTTATAAAAAAGTAATATATTGCATCAACGGAAACACACGTACCTATGTGCCTCTTCTCGAGTTCCACTAGCCATTTGACCATGATACATTCCAGCCTTTATTCCTGCACTTTCCAACAGCTGATGTATCTGTAAAGAGGGCACAAACCAATTATAATCATAGAAAAACTAAGGATGTTACTCCCATTTACCATTAAGTTGCCAATTCCATATCCCTTTTAAAATGTATCTTCCTGAAACCAATTCAACACAAGTGGTTTGAATACCATCAAACAACTTAGGGGACCATAAATACAAGAGCCTAGCCCATCATTTTATCTTTTTCCATTTGACTCAAAATGATAAAATTATTTGAAAGTTTTTGTCATTGTTTTTCGATTAGTCTGTTTACTAAATATATAATCTGCACTTGTTGAATAAATCATGCTTCTCTAACTTGGAAGACCATGCATACCTTCTCAACATCTTTAATTGTAACGCAATAAATGATGGTTGATCCAGTACTGGCCATAGACTTTGAAACTTCTTCTACAAGTTCATTCAAGGAGGAATAGCGATTACTAGATTTCACTCCATAAAATAGATTTCTACGATCAAAGGAGCCAACAGCAACAAAAGGATCTTTCATCTTCAACGAATTACATATGTCTGATCGAACCCTATAACCATAGTAAATAAGAAACATAAGCATGTTAATAGGGTATACAGCATACTACATTGGAGTCGTGGGACCATAAATAACACAAAGCTCATTATGATGCAAAAACATCAAGTTACCCTAATGTCATTAAGTGTCCAACTTAGGGTGATGTTTGGGGGATCAAATTTACGCAATCTTACCTTTGTTAGCGATAACATAACAATTACAAAGAAGTTGTTTCCAATTGACTATTGATAGCAAACATCATTAATAGTTTCACATATATAAGAATTGTGCATGATAGCAAACATCATGTGAACCTCAATATGCTGGTTAGCAAACCATATGCATGTTTGATCCACATGCCTTATTTTCAACACGAATATAGGCTTTAGGGTTCCTAATTCCTGTACTTGTTGCGATTCAACAAGACCATTGTATGAGCCGATGATCATCTCATAAGAGATAGCCCTAACAAATAGGATCAACAAATCACAAAATTCAAAGGCCCAAGAGAAAGGTGTTCTTCAGCGTATACGAGGCATAAAAAAATATCAAAGATGATGATTGTTGGAGATATTGAGTACAAAATTGATTAGAAAGATAAATACTTTTAGACAAATATGAGGTCCAAAACTAGACAACATAAAATCGATCAAATACTACATCTCACTAAATCCTCTTGTGCCATCCACAATGAATCTCCCAAGCAACGTTAAGAAACAAAGAGATAAAAAAGTACCTCCCTCGGTCCAAAGATCCTTTTCATTATTCTGTTTAAGAATTTCAATATAATACGCAAACTACAGATGATCACAGACTAGCCTCTCAATTCCTTATGCACTTAAACAGCAAGAAGAGACAAGCAACAGAGCAGTATCTCTCTAAAACATTGTATTTCGAGGATGGGAGACCTTTTAGAAAAAGAGAGAACATTTTGTAAAAATAAGTATCCAAATGAAACCTTTTTGTTCACTTACTTTTCTGTGGCAGTTGCTGTCAAACTCACAAATGGTATATTTAAGAGAATGGGACGCAAATTGTCCAATTTCTTGTACTCCAATCTGCAAAGATTCGGAAAGGCAAGTCAAAAAGGAAGAATAACAACACATAATGCAAACAAATTTATAAGAAATTGCATATCAAGGAGAATGCTCTACTAAACACTACTTGGATTTAGACCACAATCGATGTAAATGTAACTGATCAAGAACAACGTCATCCTAGATAAATCTAATGTCACTGTTATTAGCCAATATTTTATGCTATTAGTATAATTGCCTTTTCCCCCCACAAGCAACAAAACTAGTGTGGTGTGTAATGCCAAACCAACTACACCACTAAACCAAAGAATTTCCAATCCAATAAGCAACGAAAATTGATTTCTTTGTGGACAAGTAAATCTCACACGGTCACACTCAATTGCAAACCATTTAAAGGACCTAATAAATAAGTGCAAAGAAAGCTTGGAGAAGCAAAATAAATAAAATAAAAATACGATTCTTATGACCTGAAATCATGACCCCATTCTGATATGCAATGTGCTTCATCAACAGCAAAAAGACATATTCCGGCCTTGAGCATTTTTTTCCAAAAGCTGTAAAATAAGGGCATAGATCAATAGCAGACAACTAGACAAGCACCGTTTATCCAGCTTTTATAAACAAGAGGATGAGTAGAGTGTATAGATTTCAAATATTTTAAATATCAATTCATACAGTTCGGGTAAGTCTTCCAAACTATAAGGCAAAAACAATGCATACTGCATTCATTTATATAGATAGTAGCTTATGTCTAGAAAATATAAATTATGCTTTAGAGAAGAAAAAAAGATAACGAAAAAGGAAATGTGATCCACTATGCACCTGTTGAAATCCAAATATGTATTGAAACTATTGACAGAGTAAAATATAAAATATATTTTTAAAATGGGTAACCAGATTGTACTTGCAATTAATATATATCCCTCAAATCTGATAATTGAAAGAAAAATAAATCATGAACTAAAGAAGCAATAAAGAGCAGTTATGTGAAGCAAAGGACACCTGTTAGAAAGCGCACATGCTTTCTCTGGGGTCATGAACAACAAACTGTAGAAGCCAGACTCAGCTTTAGTCTGCACAGTTTTATCCGTTTGAGAGGAGGCTAGGTAATCCGCAATAATCCCCCGTTGTTTTAAAGCCATTACCTACCATTTATCGGTCAATCATTTGTCAACTAGTTGCACACCTAGGCAATAAACAAATCATGCAATTATCAAGAACATCACCTGATCTTGCATCAAAGATATAAGAGGGCTGACCACAACGCCTGTTCTCCCAGATATCAAGGGGGGAACTTGATAGCTGCATTGTGCGCATCAAGCAAGAAATTAGACAACATTGAGTTTTTAAAAAATTATTAATAATGGAATGTCAGATAAAACATTAGCTCAACTAAAATATATATTTCGTGTATGAATAATTGACACAAACAATTTAATACGGTACAACAACAACAACAACAACAACAACAACGAGCCTTAATCCTGAAAAACTAAGGATAATTTGATGAATTAGCATCATATTAAGTAGCAACGATGAGCCTTAATCCTGAAAAACTAAGAATAATTTGATGAATTAGCATCATATTAAGTAGCCAGATTAATATCCTACAATGTATACCCATTAGAAGTTAAAACCAATTGAAGAAACAAAAATAAATACTCCACGAGTTTCTCAAAAGGCAAACTAAAGAAAAAAATGAAAGATGAAAAATACTCGTATCAAAAAAAGGGAAAAAAATTAATAAATAGCATATAAGTATATAATTGGAACGCAAGAACATTTACAAATGTTGATATAACTCCATAATATTGGGAAATATTGTAACACATGGACCTTGTCCGGATAAAGGGTGACTACCTGGTACCTAAAAAGGTTGTAGACTGATGTCAAATCACTCCAAAGACCACTCAAGTCTCAAGACCTGGCATGCTTAACTATAGAGTTATTATCAAATTGACAACCTTAAGAAGATGCAACCTTGTTGATACGAAAAGGAACTACTTTCCAAAAAGATCCTTGTTGGTCTCAACTAGGAGTATCTATATCTATCTTATATATTAAAACGGTTAATATCAATTACCGTTGAATATATAAGTGCGGGCACAGAAGTAGATGCAGAAGCACATATTTGTGCAGGCACAAAAGTAGCAGATACAATAGAACAAGCACACGAGTAATGTGGATACAGAAGCACAAAAGCACATATGGTACAACAAAGAAGCACATAAGATCAGAAAGGTTCTGAGAACTAGCACAGAAGGTTACTACTTACTATTACTAATATCTAAAGGTTCTAATTAGTGGATTAAGTTTGTTAGCCACGTCATAGTCTATGTAACAGAATTTTGTTATTAGCACCCTCTTTTAATCTTATATATACATACCTTTGCTGTAAATTGATGTAATTAATTAAAATAAAAAAAAACATTTCGTTCTTTACATTAAATTCTCCGCTCTCTTCTTCCTCTTTACATTTCAAGATTGCATCCAATATGAAGTTTTAGCAATGACATGCTTTACACACTCGCAACCATGATAATTTTTCCCGTCAAAATCATAAGGGTAAAAAGACAAATATTCAACAAATCAACAAATGTTTTGTTTCCTTTAATACTCCTTCAGCAGGCTACTTTTATGATAACTATAAAAATATTCTCATTTGTAGATGTATGTTGAAATATAATATCATTTTGTTTTAGGAATAAGAAGCTAATAATAATAATTGAAAATCGAGATATTCCGGAAAGTTGAGCTACTTACAATTATTTAGTGCATAAACGCACGAATTCCAGATTTCCAATATCAATCAGATTTCGAATAAAACCCGGCAACCTCAACTACGTGAGGCCCCATAATATGTTACATATTACCTCTATACCACTTACATCCATTTGCACAAAATAGTTGATAAATTAACCTAGTTTAAAAGATAACTAACCGTTTGACAACAATAAAGAACAAATTAAAAGCAAGTGTATAGAAATATACAAAAAAAAAATAATAAGAGGGCTCACCAAAGAGACTTGCCACTACCAGTAGCCATGACAACCAAGCAATCTCTTCCTTCCAGAATCTTCTCAATGACTTCCTCTTGATATGGCCGAAATGACGAAAACCCAAAATATTTCTGCACTCCAATTAATCAAATTAATCATGAATTAACAACCCAGATAAAAAAAATTAACAAAAAAATATAGAATACATGAAATTCAGAAGTAAAATTAACTTAAACATGATGAAATGGAATTATAAATAAATTATATACATAAATTTCAAAGTAGAAGTGAAGTAAAAAAAGTTTGATTGAAAACAAACGGTAGGGCAGATAGAAACGAAATAGAGAGAAGGAGAATTGCGGAAGGTAAACGGGCTCACTTTGAGAGTAGACTCCATTGTTGAAGATTGGAGAAGTTGAGGAAGTGTAAACGAACCCTTTTACTGAATCGGCACTTCTATATATCCGTCGATATTTTCCCGCTTTCTATTCTTAGTGATTGCCCCCTTTTCCAAGTTTTTTCAAATGTATTTGTTCCTATCCAAGTTTTTTAGTACAAGTTTTAATAATACTTCGAATGTTTATGGAAATTAAGAAAAATATTTTATATTTATAATTATTATAATAATAAAGTATATAAGAAAAATATTTTTATAGATAAGTAGGGAATATTTCGAAATTATATAAATACACTAAAATGAGAATAGATATTTTAATTTATATAGATTTTAATTGTAAAAATATATAGTGACTAGTGATCCTATTAATTGAATTTTGAGACTTAGAAAAAGAATTATGATAATTTTGTTCAACATATAAAAAAAAAGGGCTAAAATATAACCAAAAAATAGGTGATGAAAATATAAAATTTTTTTATCAAAACAACAAATTAAAACACTTAAAATGATAAATGAGAACATTTGGGAACAAAAAAAAGTGTAATTTTTTTATACATTAAAATGTACTAAGTATCTTACCAAATGACTTGATTTCTCCTATACATATATGACGTATATATGTACTCACTATTAACCGATCTATTTGCATGTACGAGTTGTATAAACTCGCTCTTATTCGCTTAGAAAGACATTCAAAAGCACAGAACAAAACTTTCAATTACTATAAATGTATTTATGTATTTAACCGCGTATATTTTAAAGGAACTAAACAGAATATTCAATAGCCTTTTTGAATATCTTTTGACTAAGCTGACTCACACAAGCTAACTTATGGTCAGAATCCACCATCTTTTTTCTTTTAGTCAAATTTCATGACAAGAGTTTCCATCTAAGTTTTATATAGACAATTAATGATAAGATGATCACGTGACTCTACAGTAATAAAACATAATTCACGACACAAGTCGCAATTTGCCAAAAAAAGTCAAACCATGCAAACACAATGTATGTTTGACAAATTGTTGTTAGCTAGGACAATTGTTTGGTTCAATTATTGGAATAGCTAATAAGGCAACTGTTATGAAGACTTTTGATAAAAAAATATTATTGTTTGTTGGTTATTTGCTTGAGAAAACATGGATACAAAGACAAAAGTCAACGCAAAAACTATTTGTAATAGTTTCTATTGTTTACGATTGGAAGCCAACATTTCAACTGAATTCAAAATCATATATCAAACTTTATTTTTTGTTGTTTGAAAAACAAAAAAAAATCCTAAAACTCAAAAGTAAAAAAAAATGTCATTTACCAGACATCTACATGAATTAACAATAGTGTCATTTTGTTTAAAGTATCTTCCATTTACTTTAACTGTTAATATCGATTTTTGCGCTACTCAATTAATACAAATACGTTAAAAAACGAGATCAAAAATTTAAAAAATCAATTAATATATGTGAAATTTTAAATATTTTAATTAAAAACGAGTTTTTTATTATCCGAAATAATAGAATAATATTTTAAAATTCTATTTAAAAAAAAAATAATTTGCAAACATAGCCAAGGCATAAACATGATTAATCATCTTCTCCAACCAAGATCACATCACCTAATTCACCTTCATTACCCAACAATCAACTCCACTGACCATTATCCTCATCATGCTCCCTAACAACTCCCCTTCTTCTTCCTCAACCTTCCAATCAAAACTCTTATACTATCTATGGCTTCCATTAATAACTTCTTCAGTTTCCTCTACAAAACTCCACAATCCCATCATGCTTCCTACTGACCCAGATGTTACATCCCCTTCCACTTCTTACAAAAATCACTTTATCTGCCCTGCTTCCGACCCAAACCTTAATTTTCGCCCTGTTATCGGAATTCTGAGCCATCCTGGTGATGGTGCTTCTGGAAGGCTTAAAAATGGTACCAATGTTTCATTTATTGCTGCTTCTTATGTTAAATTTGTAGAGGCTGCCGGGGCTAGAGTTATTCCTATTGTTTATACTGATCCCATTGATGTTATTCTTAGTGTAAGTCATTTGTTCTTTGTTTTGAATTTATTTTGAGATTTGTAATCAATTGGGTTTTGATTCAGCCTTTTAGTTAGTGTACACTTTACTTAGATGGGTTTAATTTGTTATATTTGAGATGAATTTAATGTATTTCTAGAAGAATTAAGGTTATGGAGTTAAGATTTATAGTTATTTGGTTCATGTTGTGATGGACTATATTGAATTAGAATGACCTATTAAATCATTGTCAATTCTTATTTTTAAGGAAGTTGGAGATGTGTTTGCTAAAAAGTGTCACTACATAATGACCTCTTACTAGTGTAAGATTGTGTATATTCGTACTCCACTCGAGTGGGAACCACTTAATAACAAGAGTAAGATTGCATACATCTGAACCCTTCAATTCCCGTCTAAGCGGAAGCCAATAGTGTCAGGGTAATGACATGTTGTCGTTGAAGAATTAAGGCTTAGGATTGGTACCAATCCTCTTGTTATGTATGATGATTCTGAGTGAAATTTTCTCATACGTAACATTGTTTATGGGAATTAGCCTCTTTGTTCTTGTATGGGTTATCATGGATTGGCAACTGGTTGTATACTCAGTTTTGGATATATTTCTTGTATAGATATAGATATGGATTATGGATCAGATTCAGATAACATAATTAGCAATTGGGGACAAGTGATTTATTTGATGTTGATTGTCATATTAAGTTGTTAGTTGTTACATTTTAAAAATTTGTCTTGCTGCAGAAATTGGATTTGGTAAATGGGGTGCTTTTTACTGGTGGATGGGCTAAGCGTGGTTTGTACTTTGAAGTGGTTCAGAAGATATTCCAGGTATCAAATATGAATTGTTTTCCTTTTTAAAAAGTAATTCTTTAAGAGTTGAACTTCTATATTTGAATTCGTGGTGATGCTAATGAATGATGTAGAATTGTAAATATAGGAGATGTTTTATATTGTTTTTATTTCTTTCTATGATGGTTCATAAAATCCGAATCAGAAGAAATATGTTAATGCCCTATGTAGACATGAATGTAGATAATGGGGATGTTTTATATTGTTTCTATTCATCTTGCTAACTCGGTAATCTCTTAGAAAACTCTAATAAATGTCCGTCAAGATTGTTCTTTATGCGTGCTTACACGATATATTATCATGCCATATTTAAGTGCTCAACCCATAGTGCAATATGTCGTTACCCAATGCCAAGTGGCTTTCGCCTTGGCGGGGTTGTTTGGGGGTTGATGTTTGCAACTTTACCCTTGTAATAGTAATTGTTTCCAATGACCATTGATGATAAATACTGTTTGCAATTTCACATAAATAAGAAGCAAGACTAGACATATTAGACAACAAGGAATTATGAATCTTAAGTTAAGAAGTCTACTCCTAATTTGTTAGGGGTAATATAAGAAGTGTCAAGAAAATTAGACAACAAGGACCTTGAAGAACATTCTAGATTCAATAACCTTCTATCTTGTTCGAAAATTATTGTTTTTGTTGCCCTTACTTTGTAGAAATAATCATATCTATATGTTGTAAAAAGACTAATTTGAGAATGAATCTCTAGCCTTTATCTTGCAATCATGCATTATGGTGCATCGTGCATCGATAATCTGAAATGGGCACTCAAAGTAAAATGATAAGTCCAAGTAACATAGTTAAGAACCATTGATATGATATGTTGCTCGCCCAGGACTTTTGATTAGACAATTGATTAAAATCTCATGCAATTCAGCTATACCTACGTAAGTTGTATCGTGGTTCATACATTTGGTTCTGGTATCTGTATTCTGCAGAAAGTGTTGGAGAAGAATGATGCTGGGCAGTTTTTTCCTTGTTATGCAATCTGCCTAGGATTCGAGCTGCTTACAATGATCGTCAGTAAGGTGATTCATTTGTAGTTCACCAGCACCTATTTAGTGTTTGTTTTTTCATGGAAGTTATGTCATGCTTGTCTATTCTCCTTGAACTTCTGTTGAATAAAAACCTACTCTATGCCGGTGGACATTCTCAGATTTCTACGCTATCTTAAATTAATTAAACTAAATCTTTTTGGTAATTTTCTGTTTCCCCCTTGCATCACCTCCTTCTGTTTGGATCATAAGTTCCTCAAAAAGAATATTTGGTTTTAACCATTCCAAGCTTTCTGATAAGAGAAATGAATATAGGACCTAAACTTTTACATGGTATTGCTTATTGACAATATACTCCCCTTAGCATGGAGCTATGTTACTTGGACTCGGGTGCTGATATCGGATACTGATACATGTCCATGTGTCGGATACGTTTAAATATTCAATTTTACACCTAAAATGAAGTGTCTAAGTGTCATACTAATGCCCGAGCATCAAGGATCATACACGGGTACGTAAAGCAAAATGAAGAGTCCGAGTAACATAGGTGTGGAGTGTTACTTCTATTTTATGCCGCATCAAATGTCTCCTAGTATAGGCAATAAGTGAAATTACTTTCTGCTCAATTATGCTCCTTGACTTTTAAGACTTGTTGATTGTAGGACAACAAGATCCTCGAGAACTTCAGTGCAAGTTATCAGGCATCTACTCTTCAATTTGTTGACAGTGTAAGCATAGAGGGAACTGTTTTCCAGAGGTATTCAATATGTACATGCTATTCTGTGTAACTGTGATATTGATACTGCCCGAGTTTCCGCACTCTGATCACATGGTTTTGAAATCTGTAGAAGTTTTAGCTCTAAACATGGGTACAGTGTCTGTTATATGGCTGTGTTTCTTGCCCCTATATGTTTTTCAAAGGCAGGGGTTAACAGGATAATCTTAACCTTTTTTTCAAAAGTTTTGTGGTCAGTAAATCATATTGATTGAAGCATGAGTTGGTGAATAATTCACTATGGGAAAAGAACACAAAAAGGAAATATATATTGCATTCGCTCTTATGAACTTCGTCCATTCTATAATGCTACACTTTCATTTTTCCCATTTACGACTATATAAATCTTAAAAGATATCATGTAACAAAGGATGTATAATGTATCTATATGGTTTACATAATTTGAGTGCCTTTAAAGTTCTAAATGTTATTATTAGAAATTTTAACTAAACCTTGACATAGTGATTAAGAATTTTTTAATGACTTTTGGCTATTGAAGAGCAGAGCCGTCTTGAAAAATTTGAGGGCCCTGTGCAAAACTTTTATTTTGCGCCTTATTTTTAGTAAATATATTTATTTAATTAATAAACTTAACGCATTTCTTTTTTATTAACTTTTTCATATACGGGAGAAAGAGGGGGTTATGTGCAGTCGATCACCTCGCACACCCTCAATGACCCCCCTGTTTAAGAGCTCTGTTGATGTTGAAGTTTTTACAATAGTTTTCTTGTAGTTTAAATTGTGTGCCATTATTTTTGTCAATTTCTTTTGTTGCAGGTTTCCTCCTGAATTGCTGATAAAGTTAAGCACAGACTGTCTTGTAATGCAAAATCATAAAGTGAGTTACACCACATCAATAAATAATTTGGTCTGCTGTTTTTCATACATAGGCACAATTTGTACATCGCCTATTATTCTGAATGCTTGACATTCATTTACTGTGTGATTTGGACATTGAGTAATGAGCCATGACATCTTATATGCTCTTTTTACTGGAAGTCGGATCTTTGACTGAAACGGGTCGCTTAGTAAATCGGATCTTTTTACTGGAAGTGGGATGTTTTATTCAGTGCATTATTTGCTTTTAAGGCTACTAGTTTTGCAATCACTGCTTCTTTATACTCTTTACTTCATAAAATTAATAGCTCTACCCATATACTGCTGTTTTTTCTGGGTAGCCTTTATTTTTCTTGGCATTAACATTGATTACCCTTTGATAAGTAGTTATATATTGAAACCATCATGTTTTAAGCAGAATACCTTATGTGGGTGCTGTTGACTTGTGCCATTGGTAGTTGATTGCCGATGAACCGATGATAATATAATCTCTTTTTGATGCTGTGTCTGTTTGAATCTGGATCAATGTTTGAAATTAGTAGATAGTGAGAGCATACATGTTTTATTGAGAAGTAAACTAAATTTTTGCGATAAAAATGTTCCAAGGTTGTATATTTTATCATCCGTGTATTATTTTCTTTTATGCGAGTTTAGTCATTTGCTCACGAGCAATGACGCAACAGCGTATGTAGTGATTAAACTTCAAGCTGATGTTGCTGGTGAGCATACCAAGTTATCTAGTAGTTTGATGGTACTAGTGAGCAGATGATAATTATGCTTGAATGTACTGGTGAGCAGAATAAATCAACAAACTTGACTTAATAGAAGATCAATAAGAAAACAAGGTGGAAAAAACAAATAAAGGATGTAAGCCTGAATGTACTGGTCTATATCGTCGTATGATATTGGTGGCACTAGCATGGTAAGAATTCTAGCTTTTCTTGAGAGATGTTTCACTGATGCTTCCTCCTCTTCCATTGGGAAGAAGGCTTACTTCACCCTCCACCAATGTGCGATCGAACGGATTTGAGGCCATTACAAAGTTACGAGATTTTGTCCCACATCGGTTGTAATTGTAAGGACAACTAATGTGGGGTTTCCTACTAAGCTAATCTTTTGGGTTTGTTATCTCGTTTGTTCTATAACAATGATATCAGAGCCGACTTGGAGTGGTGGTCTACCTAGTGGTGGCCAACCAGGTGTGAACAACGAGGATCAAACTCAGAGTGGTGGCTTGGGTTAACCAGTAAGCCAGCTGTGACCAACGAGGATGTTGGGCCTTGTGGGGGTTCAAATGTAATGTAATGGATTTGAGGCCATTACAAGGTTTTCGGACTTTGTCCCACATTTGTTGTATGGGCAACTAATGTGTAATTTGTTATTTTTTTGATAAAGAAAATTATTTGACGGGAAATTGTCACAGGTATAGATGTATCAGGAATCCAAG
The DNA here is from genome assembly GCF_026212465.1 of Amaranthus tricolor. Classification (NCBI taxonomy): domain Eukaryota; kingdom Viridiplantae; phylum Streptophyta; class Magnoliopsida; order Caryophyllales; family Amaranthaceae; genus Amaranthus; species Amaranthus tricolor. Next base: position 28,955,244 of record NC_080053.1, read on the forward strand.
ACCTAGAATCTGAATTCCCATAGGGGGAAAAATTATGAAGAATGGATAACAAATCAACAACAAATTGAGGGTCTCTTTCTAAAGGATGATGCCTAAAAAAATGACAATGCCACTTGATTATAGAGTAAATGTGTGGTTCATGGAGTAGACGAGTCTTCTCACGTACTAGGCTAGTCTTTTGGGTGGGATATCTCGTTCGTTCTATAACACAATGCTATTCAATAAAGAGCAATTTAGTCTGTGAAGCATATTATTGACGCCACTTTCGAGTGAATATCAACATTTTGCACATTCGATGTCAGAAATCAAATGGCTAGTGTTAACTTTGTTAGTTTTGTTAATTCAAGAAGGAAATTATTTGGTTCTTAAAATCATTCCAGTGTGTGCAAACTCATGAAGGCAGTAACTAACTCACTATGCATTATATTGTTTGTTCCGTCTTTCATAACGCCTTTATCTCCTTCCATATGTTGTCTTGCTAACGTTGTTCATATAGTTCTTTTAAGTATCTTTCCTAGATACACATTCAGTGATTTTCCTTTGCTTTGCAACAGTATGGCATATCACCAGAAACACTTAAAGGGAATCATCGCCTCTCGAGTTTCTTCAATATCATAACAACTAGCACCGACAAAGATGATAAGGTGGCATGTTGAATTAGCGTTTACTGTCTACCCTTTTTTTTCTCGTATGCTAAGGCGTGGAGCCTTATCAGATTTTTGATGTTTAGGTATATGTCTCAACTGCTCAAGCTCATCACTACCCTATTACCGCCTTCCAGTGGCATCCAGAGGTAACGCATGTCTCTCTAGTTCTCTGTGCAGTGTGCACAAACAAGGAGTTGCTCTTGCCTTTTTTGCTCATGCCTGGTTGTCTGTATTGATTGTATGTTCTTAACGAAACAATACATGATGTGATCATTCATGATGAGCTGAATGCAGAAGAATGCATTTGAATGGGGTTATTCTATGATTCCACATTCGGAAGATGCCGTTCAAGTGACGCAGCATGTAGCAAATTTTTTTATCAGGTGAATGCTGTTTAGCCATCTTAGCTTTTTTTGATTCTACTTAATCTTTGTTTCTGTCTAACTTCCAAGTATTACGTCTTTATAGTTGGGTATCTACAATGAAAGGGCAGGAATTAGAATCTGTTCCTTGAACATAGTAGCATGCAAATTTTGTTCTCTTCTATTTCTCCTATCTTTTCTATTTGTAGTTCTCTGCTTTTGGGTTATGAGTACTGATGTAGTACACAAATTCTTGTAAGATATTAATTGGGCTGGCCCAAAAAGGAAAATATAGATTAAGTTTTTCGGTAGGCATTAAGAATATTGTAAGTAGGTATTTAAATATTGTAAGTACTTTAAGTACATACTCGGTGGGCATTAAGTATATTGTAGGTAGGCATTAAAGATACTGTAAGTAGGCATTAAGGATACGGTAAGTAGGCTAGTATGCTAACTTTCTCTGTAGGCATCAAGTAAGTTGGCATTTTATGTACTTTCTCGGTGGGTATTAAGGATAATGTAAGTAGGCATAAAGAATAAAGTAAGTGAACATTAGAGACGGTCTCTCACGAGACCGGCTGAAAGTAAAATGGTTTATTAAACATGTTTGGGGCTGTCTAATTGGGTCACCGACCTGAATAATGAGTCGAACATAAAAATCAAGCTGGCTAAGCTGACGGCAACACCAAAACTAACCAACCTGAAACATCACATCCCTAACCATGTGCGCTTCTATTATATGTGGAGCAACAAATGGTGCTAGCGATCAAGGGTTAAACAGGAACAACTTGTTCGTTATTTTCTAGGATAAGACTGCACATATTTGAAAATCCCAATCCCGCTTAGGTAGAACAGAATTGTGGGCTTTGGGAAAATGCATGTTTGTCTTTCTCATTCTCCATGCACCAAGAATTCAATTTTAAATGAATTCATTTCTCATGTTTAGTGGGTATTGGGTATCAGTCAACATGTACTGAAAAGATGTCATTCTTTGTATTTTGTGTCCTCTTGTTGAGTTTGCATTCACTTCGTTCTTCCCTTGAAATGAGTCTGTTGAGTAAAAAATAATAAATTAATGATAATAATTAGAAAGCTTAAAAGTCCGAGAGGCTAATTGGTATCGGTTATGATGAAGAGAGCTAGATATTCCAATCTCACGCTGTAACACCCGGACCTCGTCCGGATCTAAGCCTCTATCCATGGGGGTTATATACCAACCCTGCAAAACAATACAAGCCTTTTCCGGTGTACTTTGTCCTCATTCGCACTCACCCTGAACTAGTTCACCCACCCTAAGACTACTCCTCAGTCCACTCTTAGTACACTTACCTATAGAGTTTTCTGCAAATGAACTTCATTGATATGAGTAGTAAACATGGAAATTTACTCCACAGTCCACTTTAAGTACACTGACCTATAATGTTTTCTGCAAATGAACCCGCAAGTCCTCCCAAAAATTTACTCTCAATCGAACATTGGTAAACGGGAAAAAAATTTTTATGTTTCTCCCCCGACCAAACATTCTCCGAGTTTTAGTATACAAGTGGGGATTGGGTCATTTCTATCAAGTTTGATTTTGCTCGATTTATTTTGGTTTGAAATTGGTATCTGTAATGTGAGTGATGACTTGTTTGGATTGGATCATATACAGCTCTATCGTCAATTCCTTTGGATCATACACTGTCCTTATTTCGTCACCAAATTTTTTTTGCAGTGAGGCAAGGAAATCGCCCAACAGGCCGCCTACTCAGGATGTTCTCGACAATCTCATTTACAATTACAAATCCACATTTTGTGGCAATCGAGGGTAAGCTCCTGAAATCCCAATGTGAATCCATACCTTGACTTCTAATCGGTTAAAGGTATATATCCTAATTCCTTTGTTTAACAACAGGAGCGGGTATGATGAGGTCTATATCTTTGCATAATCGAATACATTCGTTGATGGAAGTGTAGCTTCTTCTCGTTTTGCTGTATTGAAGCAGCTTTTACGAATGTATTTTGGGATCGTACAAACTTGATTGGTTCAAATGCATTCGTGCCAAATCGTCTCCTACTAAGTTACACTACGTGTAATCGATATTTGCATCTTCGAAAGAGCATCTCCGAGCTCTATATTGTTGCTGTTATACGTTGCTTAGAGTGCAAATATCCTCTCCCCTTGTAAAGAATGTGATGGTGCAACTAGAAGAGTTCAATCGTACATTATTCATATATTCGGACGCTGTTATTTTGAATTATTACTTGGTCGACTATATTGATTATGGAGTTAGGATACATTCTCAATAATCTTAGAATGTGAACTTCGAACTACACACTATAATCGGTCCGAAACTAACCAATGGGGGCAAAATTATTGTTTTTTTTTCCATAATAATGATTAGTTAAGGCCGAATTCCCCAGGAAAACATCACAATATTTCTCATTCTATGATTCATGTAGGATTTAATATAAGTGGGAAAAACTGAGCAAATTGAACCGCTGAATATTAACGTTTCTTTTTAAACAAAGAAACACATATAGTATAATAATTTCTTGGTTACAAAATTTATGTTAATATATAATCTTAAATAATTTTGCTTTATTTATCGTTATCACACTTAACGATGTTACTAAGTAAATCACATAGAGTATTTACTCTCATAATTAGTAATGATAAAAGTTCGTTAAAAATTTTGCGGTAAAAATTTATTTTTTTTTATTTTTTAGATTTAGATTACAGGATAAGTCGATGAAAATAAGAATGGAATATACAACGAAAATTTGAAAAAAATAAGATTATTTAACAATTTTATTTCAAAAACAAGCTTTGTTCAAACTTTATTCCCAAAATAAGCGTCCTTACCTCCAAACTTAGGTTTGGTGTAAAGTCGCTCTTACTAACAGCGAATTAAAGCAAATGGTCAAAAAATTAGTAAAGGGTTAAGTCGCTGTTAGTAACAGCGACTTAAGGAGTTGACTGGTCAACTCATATGTCGCTGTTACTAATAGCGACTTGACTCTTGACCTGGTTTGACTTTTATTGATTCTGTTATATGATTTAAAATAACCGTTGTAAAATTGAAAAATAGCCGTTATGAAGTTGAAAATAGCAGTTGTTATTATCTTCTATAAAGAACTCCATCATCTCCCTACTTCATTGTATCCAAACTCTATCATTCTTGTTCTAGTTAATCGATTTTGAAGGTAACATAAAGTATTATGTTAGTATTATTCTCAATTTATAAATGTTAATATTATTTTTGAATGTTTACTTATGTTACTATATCATATGTGTTCCGTAGATGTCACAGGAGCATTCTATTGAAGAGCTTTGTGATTGTGATTATGAAGTTGAGATTCATACAAATTGGAGCGACGTCAATCTTGGTCGTGATTTTGTTGCTTGTCCTTTCTACTTGGATGAAGGATTCGGATGCACGTACTTTAGGTGGGTTGCTCCGAAGGGTACCAAATCGCTTGAAAAAAAAACAAGAGCTTAAAAATGAGGTATTGAATCTCAAGAGACAAATAGATCATATGGAACATAGGAAAGAAGAGACTAAAGGATTATGAGAAAGTTGAAGAAGCAATCTTAGTTAGCAGCGGTGGTTTAACTTAACGAATGAACTATGTAATTTGATATGGATTCGTTGAACATGAATGAAATTGTGTTGAATTTTCAAGAGCATTTTCCCTATTTGAATGTCTGGTTGTTTTTAATTAAATTCATACTACATTCTTGGCGGAATGATTCATCGCCAAAAACTCTGAGTACTTAACATCATTTCATTCATAATAAACGTGTGATAATACGATAAAAATATATACATCTACATATATATTACAAATTATACACAAAAGTCCAAATGTTACAAATATTCAATATGTACAAATGTTCAATATATACAAAATGTTACTAATGTTCAATATATACAAACAGTATACTAATGCTAATCTTCTTCCTGTACCCCGTCTAACTGTGACGGTTTACGACGCCTCCTACGATAGTAAGAGGCTGTCGCATGACGCTCGGGTAGGGGAGGTGATTGATATTGTGATGATCCAGAACCCTGTGAGGACCCGGCACCATAGTCGGGGGACGTTGAGTCTACCTTCTCAAGATGAACGTCGGCATGATGAGGAGAAGACCCCTGCTCGTCCATAGTGGTGTCGGGCACAACAACTTTTGGAATGAAGTGCTGAAACTGTGTCCCTAGGAGTATGCCTTGGGCACTCCCCCGTACAGGCTTCTCTTGGGTGGAGCTGATGACAGATGCAATGCCCTGTGCCTACATTAAGACTGAAGTATTAATGAAATGTATAACATGGAAGTTCTATGGATAATAATCAACGTTGAAGAATACTTACAAAGTGTGTCATCGTCGGTGCTGCGGGAGCATATTGGGCTGCCGCGATGATACCTCGTGGTGTCATCCATCGACGAGTCATGAAGAGGAACCACGACATGTAATCCGCCGAAGTAGGTGCACCTACAAAATAATCATTAACACGGTAGAAGGTGAACTCCACAAGAGTAGTTATAGGCAAGAAATGTACACCCTTCATCACGTTATTTAATACTTCGGCTAAGTTAGTATTAGTAACACCATACCTATACCCTCTATCATGACATATTGACCATTTACACATATCACCATCTTGATCAATCCAAAAAAGAGCTTCTCGATTAGCAACACCAATAGCCTTCAATCCCTCGATGACCTTATGTGGTTGTCTTTGCTCTGTAGTCCTTCTATACATCTTCTTCAGCTTCACATTACCCATTTGACGGTTGAAGTTACTTAACAAATGCTGCAAGCAAACCCTATGATGGGCATTCGGAGGTTGCCATTCCGGCTCCTCTATGGTTGCTAGAATGCCCGTATGTCTATCGAAAATAACACATAAACCTGGACTATCCATCACATGCTTACGAACACACGCCACAAACCAAGACCACGCGGCTATGCATTCTTTCTCTACCAAAGCAAGGCAAGCGGGAAGATTCCCTTATTCCCATCTTGAGCAATCGCAATTAACAACGTATGGCGATACTTACCATATAAATGTGTTCCGTCAATGGCAATAATGGGTTTGCAATACTTGAACCCCTCAATACTAGGTTTAAAAGCCCAGAACACAAGTTGGAAAGTACTAATACTAGGACGGACGTACACACCAACATCATTATGTTCCTTAAAGAACCACTCAACTACAGTCCCGGGGTTAGAAACTTGCATTGCTTTCAAGAAGCGTGGAAGAAGAGGATAAGAATCTTTCCATGTCCCATAGATGGAGAGAAGGGCTTGTTGTTTAGCACATCATGCCTGCTTATAGGTCACTTTGACACCAAATTGGTCTTTCACCATTTGTCGCACCATAGAGATCTTAATTGACGGGTCTTCAGCAACACAATTTTTAATAAGATTGTTAATCACAGAAGATGTCAAATGAATGTGTCCAGCTGACACATTTTCAGTACTTAATACACAACCCCCATGCTTCCCTTTATATGTAACAATCTCCCATGAAGGTGAATGGGAGCTCTTCCTAGCCCTAAGCCTCCAAGCACACCCTCTCTTACACTTCAAGGTGAGCACGGTTTGATTTGAAGTCTCAGTTCGGTACTCTACGTTCCTACGAATATGATAAAATCTAACAGCATCCAACAACACATCCTTGTTATCAAACATCATACCCTTTTGGAACTCTCCTTCATCGGTGTAGGTTGTATCACAATCCCAAGACCTCCAAGAGTTGTCCTCAACATGTTCATCGAGAGGGGGAACTAGTGCATAAGGTGTAGGAGCAATGATTGTTGGAATGTTGCCTAAGCTCATGTCATTAGCTAGAGCCTCCTCGTCAACACCCACATCGTCCTCGGAAGAAGCTTCTACGAATTCATTACTCTCACTATTAACATCACCCCAAGGCTCATTTGTTTCTTCTAAGTTAAAAGTATCGTCATTTGAGACTTGAATTTGAAGTTGATAGGTTTCATTAGAAGGAAAAGAAGAAGATGGCATAATGGGATTTTGGGTTTCTTGGGTAGGGAAGGGCGTATGAGAAGGAGCAGAAGAAGTTACATTCAGGAATGCATTTGTTTCTACAACATTGACGTCTTGATTCACTAGGGGTACCTCTTCTACATATAACTCTAAAGAAGGAATAGAGGTAGACTTTGAGTACTCCCACATTGCATCTATAGCCTTCTCATTCTCAACCGGAAAAGCTAACAAATCTCCACTCATATTGTACTTAAAACTTACATTAACAGTACTTCTTATAGTGTCAATGCCAATCTTAGAGCATATAAGATGTTTAAATTCATTCAAATCCATGTTTAAGTTGCATGCAAACAGTTTACGTCTTCCCCCAACATACTTAACATTGCTACTACTTGATCGAATTGAACCATTCCAAAAACATACAATAGTCACACGAAATGAAGCCATTTCTACAACAATACGTACAAAATCAACATCACCATCAAGTTCATAAATATATACTACATAACAACATTGATTAAATTTACGTTTTGTATACAAACATTCTCTAAATTAAACTCAAATTTAGGGTTCACATTTAAACATTCTCTACATTAAACTAAAACATTTTCTACATTAAATTCATGAACAAACAACTTCAATATGAAGATCATGGCAAATAACAAGTACATTTGACATATTCATAGAGTTTGATATTATATGACCACTATATATGACATACATTTTAAAATCAACAAGAACTAAAAAATTTACCTTAATAAGCTGTAGATCAACAAGAAGTAGTAAATTGCAAATTTAAGAACCTGCATTTATGTGAAAGTTCATGAACATTTTGTGAACCCTAATGGTGAAAAGATTGAAGTTGATTTTAATGGTGGAAAGAAGAGGGAGATCTCGTAGGTTGAATAAGGAAATAAACTGAAATGAGGAAGAAAGAGAACTGGAAAATTTAACTCGCATTAAGTCGCTGTTAGTACCAGCGACATATGAGTTGACCAGTCAACTCCTTAAGTCGCTGTTACTAACAGCGACTTAACCCTTCACTAATTTTTTGACCGTTTGCTTTAATTCGCTGTTAGTAAGAGCGAGTTTACATTAAACCTAGATTTAGAAGTAAGGACGCTTATTTTGAAAATAAAATTTGAACGAAACTTATTTTTGAAATAAAGTTGTTAAATTACAAATTCAACTTTATCTAGAGACCAACTAAAACCCAATTCTTACAAATTCGGAATCTCATCTAAACTAGAATCCAACATATAAATGCAGCTGTGCGCCGCAGATAATGGCGGGAAAACGTTGCCCTACTCCTCTCAGTTCTCAAAACTTCTTTCACTCTTTCTTCTTCTGAAATCAAAAAATGTCAGAAATCGAAACCCTAGGAATTCTCGAAGAGATTTCGTCCTTGGTTTCTGTTCGCCTCCAAGTGGTACTCTCCTTCTCTTCCTCTATGCATTACTTTCTGATTGACCCAAGTTTTTAATGAATTGATGATGCATGATAATTCAACTTTTATTTCCGCGTTTTAATTTTCTGATTTTCGCGATTTTATGTGAAGAAGTTGTGCAATTTGTGTCGATTACTATCATCCTTTGTTAGTTTCACATTCTATGTCAACGCAATCTATATATGCAATTTGATGGATAAGATTTGAGTTTTTCTTCATTTGGAATTGCTATTTCGAACTATTAGTATTGCCAAATTAATTTAATTGGGATAAAGGGTGAAGTAGTTCTTAAAATTGCGAAGGGTACTAATCTTGTGTTTGGCTGTGATGGTAAATGTTGAATTTGGATTTACTAGATTGAAACTTGAGCCATTCTTTTCGGGAGTTGATTTAATTTTATATGTTTTTGCTAAGATGTTGGCGAAAGGGTTTGGGAAACAAGATTTCAATTCAAAATTTAAAAATGTTTAAAATTTAGTTTTTGGCAAAAGAAAAAAAATTTGAATTTGAATTTATGCCATTTTCACCCTCATATTTTTAAAATTAGTTTAAGTTGAGAATTTAAGAATGGCTATCCAAACGTTCTCATTCTCAAACTCTTATTTATTATTTTATTATTGAAATCTATGATTTGAAATGAATTTTTTTTTTGCAAAACACAACTTAGTCGAGCTTGACTTTTTGATTACCTTTAGTATAGCTAATCTTCCTTTTGGTTATAAATTTCTAAATTAAAGGGGTGATATATACTACTTCTGTATCTTTCCAAATCATGGAGAAGATTGTATCCAATCTCTCAATTTGGATGACACCAAAATTTTCCTCACTTCTGTAGTTCGAGTACTAGATAGCAGGAACGACAAAAGATGCTTATTTCACAAGTGGACCATAACAATAATAATCACTGCGCCATACTACAAGTTAAATAAAAAAAAACGAAGTGACTGTTTAGATGTTACTATAGTTTCATCATGTCTTGGACCTCTTGGCTCTAAATTATCTTCTATTGGAAGTCTAAATTTTATTATTTAGATTACTTATCTTTAGTTTGATTTTTGTCTTTATATTTTGAGTTAGGTAAGAGGAATAAGGGTATAGGGTATATTGTAACTTTTTGCACACTCTTTGTTTACCTCAGTTTTGTCATGTGCTAATAAGGCTGAATACCTGTTTCAGTTAAAAGTTGCGTGAACATATGCAATACTTTAGGATGAGCAAAGAAGGGGAAATATGCGAATAATTACATATTAATTTTCTCAGTTGCAGATTAGTATTAAATGAGTGTCGAATAAAGTATAATATTTGTTAAAGAGACTTTTTAATATAGATTTGTTTTGGTTCATGTAATCAACTTATATGATAGGATTAAGGCTTTGATATTGTTGCGATTGACTCCATGCTCAAATTTAGAATATCTTGAATGTGACAACATATAGTGCCAAGCCATAGTACCATAAGGTTTAGTCCATTAAAGCCATAATATATATATTTTTTCTATTTATCAAATCTATCAATTCACCTAACTCTACAAAGTCTACTAACCTTCTATAAAGAATCAAACAAAGTTGTTTTTCCATAATCCTTTATGTTGATTTACTAAAAACCCTTTCTTATTTGACACCACTTGCAGTTTGTTCCTTACATGCTAATCACTGCATCCAAATCTAGTCATTGCAATGCCTTATTGACTGGGACACCCCAATTGGAACAATATTACATATTTTATTCATGTTGTGATGAAGATTGTTTGCTAATTGTCTATCACAATGTACCATAATTTGCTAGACAATTTGCCTTTTGAATTCATGATTCGCCTAAATTAATCCAACAATAGCCCATAACTGACCATAGTTCATTTTTTTCGATTCGCGAATCATGTGATACTGGTCCATCATGACGTTCCTTTACACAAACATATTATCGAGCCATTTTTAATAATTGCCCAAGGATCACATGGCTAGAAGTGGCACAAAAACTAACTTATTGGCATAGTAAATAAGTAATATCTTAGTATTTTACTGATTATAACTTATATAATAGTCCTTTATCAAATGGGTTAAGTCAAAGCACTAGATACTTTTATGCCATTGTCTATTTCCATTCCTTTTGAACCAAACTTCTTACATTTTATACTTGGTGATTTGTCTTCTTCTCATTTTTCAGGTTTCTTACAAATGGCTTAGTCGAAACTTTTTAGTTTCATCAAATGTTGCAAAAAAGTGAGCCTTCATTGAACATATATGCTTTGCATATTTTTCAAATTGTGATGCAAAAGTAGTGCAACTTACACCTTAGTTTTATTTAGGTTACTTCAAGAGTTTGTGGAGAAACAAAAAGATGATTTGGAAGTTGTGTACTCTCTGGCGGGATGGTTGAAGAAAGCTCCACCAACTTACCACATTAGACTTGTTCCCGGGCCAAAACTTGCAGGTTAAAGCTTATAAATGATGTTTAATCTATAATTAGGCTTTTAATTTTCATATTAGATTTTTTTGTCAGTTGTTGACTTGTTGAGGTTGTCCTTTTTTTAAAAGCGTACTTTTTTCTCATTTGGACATTGTTTATAAAGTCTCACTTGATCGCATTTTGTGCTTAGTATGTTATGAAAATATAGTCATTTGTAGTCTTATTAGATTCATGTAACTTACTTTTCATACGTAATTTTATATATTTTCAAGAAAATTTGACATGATAGCCCTTAATTATTGACTTGTCTACATGGTAAACATTTTTTTTAATTCACATGTTAACCCTATGATTTGTACAAATAGAGCATGTGAATTGTGACCTTTCATGCCAAAAAGCATAGCCTTATATTTTGATAGGTTGTAGGCATTACATCGTCACGTTAAGTGGTCTTCGATGCCAAAAAAATATTAATTGGTCGTTAAATTACACGTTCTTAACGGTGGACTTATCTATATGGTTAAATAAGGTTACGTCGGTCTGTTGCATTTGTATTCATAGTTACCATGTGAACTAAAAATTTTTTTTGTCTACCATATAGAAAAGTTACTACGTGAACTAAAAAACTTTTGGTTACACTATATGGAGTAGTATATTTGGTGTTACATGACCTGTTTATCTCGAATTATTGTCAGTTTTGGTCTATTTTTAAGCCATTTTAAGCAAATCGTAAATTCAAAAAATGAATTAGCTCGCGAATTATGTTACACTATTCTTGACGCTATACGAGGCTTTTGAAATGAAGTCAAGGGAGTTGAAAGTGTTTTAGATGATTAATAAAGATATTCATCTAGTTTTGTTATTTGGTATGCCTCTGTTAAGTTCCCCGAAGAGCAATTTTATATCATTAGTGTAGTATGTAATGTCATCTAATGATCTAATCATTTGCAAACAGCAAAAAGGTTAGTTGATATACTGTTGTAACCGAAGTCTAAAACTTTGCATCTGGAAGAGAATAACATGTGTCCTTTTGTCTTCTATATCTTGCACATTTTTTATTTCTTTGGCAATGAAATGACATTAATTATGAGTTTTGTTTTGAAATCTTGTACTTAAACTACTCACCCTGAAGGCTTAAATGGAGAGCATTCAACAACAGTAAAAGTTAGTTGACACTTCAATAAAATAGTTTTAAGCGTCAAGAATATTTGAGTCTTTTGCTCAAGAGAACTGGATGATTTTTTCAGAAGCCAAGCATGATTTTGATGGCAATTGCTCAGTTCAAGTCTATAGTGTACAAGCTTGTATCCCAAAAGATCCAGCTGCTATTTGGAATGCAGAGTTCATTCAAGCTGATGAACTTTTCAAGCAACCCATTACAGCTGAAAATTGTCTAAGAGATAATAGGTAAACCTCTTACCTAGTCAATTGCCTTTGTGTAAACTCTCTATACCTTAAATTTCTATACACTTTGCTTTATTATTTGTCTCAAAATTTTTTTTATTTCCAATTTATGTTGAAGAGAACATTTGAATGACATAATTTTATTTTTTTTCTTCATTTCAATTGGTTTTCTCCTTCTAGCTTTTTAGCCTTGTTTACGATCTTAGTTTGGTTTTTCCAATTGGAAAGAAACATGTATACATGAGCTGGCAAGAAGCGGTGCATAAGTTTTAGTAGTTAGAGGAAGATGATGTCTAATTCTATTGGTAAGTTAAAAATTGTTGCAATGTAGTTCTGTGTGGATTTTCCTTTGTATGGGTTTCCAGTTTTTTATTATTTATTAAATTTTTTTCCCTGCTGCTAAAAACTGTTTTTAGAATAGTTTTGGTTCATTCTCTTTTACAGAAATTTCTCTTTGGTACATGTTGCCAACCCTCTAATGCCCTTGCCTGTATGATTTCTTCTAATATATGTGTGTCCTGCTCACCTAGATGAATGGAACTCTAATGTTAATTTTCAGGATCCCTTTATTCTATAAAGAAAGCCTGGGGATGCCCTTCTGAATATCCAGGCTCTAAAAAATACTAAAAGCTTGACTTGATGATTATTACTTGGGACCTGGGAGGGATGAACATGGAAGCCTAAAGGGTTGGGTCATGATTGGAATGATGGGGGTGGTGGTTTGCAAACAATCCTAAAACTTATGATATGGTTCATAGATTCATTGTTCAGAGGAGAAAAGGTGCAATGAAATAAAACGATGCTTTGCGTTGATGAGTGTGAACTGTAAACTTTATATTAAAACAATGGACCGAAGAACCTGCTTAATATTCATCCAATCCTAGTGAAATAGATACTTATATGAAATGGTCCAGCTTGAGAAGATGAATTTTGGGAATGTTCTCTGGGAAGAAGTTTCTCCTTGCTCTTTTAATAGCCAAAGCAGTACTTGATTCTGCAGCTAAATTACATTTGCTTTTTTCCTCAAGACTAATTGCTTTCGTAGAAGCTACCAGCTTCAGCTTTTAGTCTAGCATCTGTATCTGAGATTAGCTTTAATCTCTGCTTAACATCCCTCCCCCTCACTTCATTGATCAACCTATGAACACTTTCTAATTACTTGTTTCTTTTTACTGAGTTAAGGTTCTGTGGTGTCTCGAATTCCTTTGTTAAGCGTAATGCTGAGGGCGCTCCTGTAGCCTTTCCAGTGCCAAAGACTAAAAGTGCAGGGCTTTCGGGTCAGGCTGTTGGTAGTTCTGCTAACCAAATTGACACGAATGTGCAACCCCAGCAAAAAAAGTTGGAGCAAGCTAGCCCAAAACTAGCTCTACAGTCATCCAAAGTAACTACTTCCAGGACTGAAACTAACAGGTCTGGTACCTCTTTGCAAAACAAGGAGTCAGATAAAGAAAAAACTTCTCTTCCTAATAAGAGTAAAGGTCAGAGTGATAAGACCTCGTCAGGAACTGGAAGCTCCTTGGCAAATTTGTGGGGTCGTGCATCGTCAAAATCCAAACCTGTTAACTCTGTCGAAGAAAAAGGTGCTGATTTTAAAGCAGGTGACTCAGTTGCACAAATTTTCTCTGTGCTTGTATTTTTTTTATTTTATTTACTGCATATCAAATGCAATGCCAGTGATTTGTGTTAATTGAAACTTTGTAGGAACCTATTTATATGTGCTGGGTGTCTAGGTCAATCTTTGAGAACTTTAAATCGAAACTCAACGTCATAGTCTTTTACTTTATGTTTGATCGCATTCATAATGTGATTCTGTTTTGATATTCATTAATCTTGATGTCAATGAAATCTTTCGACACTGAGATCTGCTCGATTAATGGAATCCTAAGGTTTATTTTCACTGTTTTGAAAGTAGTTTGGCTTACATTGTTAGTAAAATCCAGTAGTCAATAGTGTCATGGAATTGCTGCCTTCAAAATATGGTCGGTTAGGAAAAAATTCTTGGAAAATAGAGTTCTCGGTTTGATACATAGGTATGTATATGCACCTGTTCTGGTTCATCTTATCTCATAGCGTGTTTTCAACTTTTTTGATTATTCTTGAACTGGTGTTTCAGTCAGTGCAGATGCTCAAATTAGTGCTCGTGAAAATTCAGAGGCTGCATGTAGTGATGATGAATTAGATGTCAATTTCAAGAGAGTTTCGAATGATGGTGGTAAGAAGAGAAGGGTAGTTTTTGATGACTCAGATGATGATGATGATGGTGATGGTGGTAAGAATAGAACATTGGACATGAGAAATAGCAAACTAAAGTTTGAAGAACGGGAGGAATGTAAACCAATAATCAGGGAAGAGAAAGCTGTTGGTGATCTCAACCAATCTGGTCGAGATATTTCAGCTCATGACATGGAAAAGAGTGTGAAAATTCCCACTTTGGAAGGGATTCAGAGAACACCTGAGGTTGATGCTGATAGAAAGAATAAACCTGCTGAAACTGCTCCTGGTTCTCCTAAAAGAAGAAAAGTATTAAAGACACGGATTGATGAGCGAGGGAGAGAAGGTACGACCGTCTACTTTTCTCTCCATAAGTCGGTGAAATGTCTTTGTTAGCCTTTTACTTGTTTGTAGAAGGCCATTCTTATTGGTTTCCGTTTAATGCCTTAACGGAGATTTCTCATTGCTGTAATGTTCTTATAATCCTCGTGTACCAAAGTCAGATTGTACCTGAGAATTAATACCTGTGTACTTGTGATTTCTGAAGGTAATCCTGTTCGTATTAATTTCCCACTGTGTTGATATTTGGGTCTTGTTTTCTTTTGTTCGTATTTTATAGTTACCGAGGTGATATGGGAAGGTGAAGAGGCAGACTTGAAGGATACAAATGCAGGAAAGAGTAGTAGTGACAGTGTGAAAAATTCTAATGGCCATGCCGGAAAGGCTGAAGAGAATGGTCCAGCAAATCCCGTCAACAGGTAATTATCCTATATACCTACACAAATGGCTTTTTTGGCAAATATTATCTAGTATCTTCGTTCTGCAAATCTTACAGCTTTTGTTAATAAACATGTGCTAATATATTATACACATCAGGCCTGCCGCTGCTAAGAAGTCGCCTGCAGTGGGAAGCGCAGCACCTTCTAATGCCACAGGAAAAGGTGGCAGTAAGAAAGGAGCGAATTCAAAGGATCCTAAGCAAGGCAATATACTGTCGTTCTTTAAAAGAGTATGATCCCTGTCTGACTTGACGTTATGCTTATGTGTAGACCTTTCGTCGTTTTCTTTTTGTGAATTATTTTTTTAAAATCAAATACAGGGTTTGCCACTAGGTTTAGTAATGTAATTGTGTTGTATTCTCATAAGCATTGAGCACATAATTTTCTGCTTCATTTGACATGCCTCTGCTGTTGTACTGTGAAATGGTGCATATACATATATTCTTGAAAAGTGTTGCATCAGACTTTGAGTACTGCATGGTTATGAAACTGTGCTACTCATTGCTCTCTGGTCTCACCCCCTAATGCTCCCGATCACAAAAGTTATTCTGAATTCAGCCTATGTGACCTACAAAATAATCTTAAAAGGTATTACCAAGATTAAGATCAGTGTGCAACATTAATATAAATATCCTGTATTCATGGACAAACAGGCAAACACAAAGGAGGTACAATGGATGGTCGACATACGACATTACATGATTTATATTCCTTTTAACATAATATGCTCCCCATGGTTATAACATTTCCAAATCCCAGATAGAGTACTTGAGGAACCACACACTTTATTTATTGGTTACATCTGCCAAATCATTAACAGAAAAAAACGGATCAGTAATCAAATAACCTAATTCCAACCATGGTAAATAATAAGTAAAAACTTCTCTTGTTGAAGCTTGTTAGTACCATTGAGCTGATGGAATCTGCTATCAAATTTCAAGAGGAAAACGTAGAGGGATAAGACAATTCAAAGAAAGCCCTTGCACAATGAACGACGTAAGTCATCGATCATCCACGCCTTCTCCATCCGTAGGTGTGTAGGACCCATTTTCATATTATCACCAAAGCAAGTGATGATGGCATGGGTTTGACCGGAATGTGCGATAATCACTCCTTCCACGGTTTGGTAGTCTTTGCCCTGTAACAAGGGCATGCACCCGGTGACTGTATTAAGTAGCCAAAGGTTGTTACATGCACTGTTTTATCACTCCTGTCAGCGAGATTGAGTTGTTCAGCAGTCAGTTTCAGTACAAAAGAATCAATTTCCATGATCTCCTTCACTCTCATGTACTAAGCTGCAGAAAATGCTTCAGAATTTGCCATAGGATCAAGGCCCTAATAGAAGAACAAAGGTTACATGCTAAACCAATTGAACAAATTCACATATGTAATCAATGATCAAAAGCTACCAACCATAAGAACTTTTCTCAAGGGTTTTGCTTGATAAAAGTCAAAGTCTTAATCCAAAAAGCATCTGGTGGACTATATGAACCATAGCAAATCAACGTGAAAGACTTATGTAGTATATCTTATGTTCCTTTGATTTTGCTATATTTTCTAGGTCGAATCAACGCGAAAAAGTATCCCTAAAAAATAAATTAAACATTAATTGATATTCCTAATGTCCCTTTGGTTTTGCTATATTTTTCATCTTAGCTCGTTTCTTTGACTTTGTTATGTTTTTATTTTGGGATATTATCAATTGTACCCCTGTATTATGGCACTTTATCAATGGTACTCCTATGTTTTTTTAATTCCAATGGTACCCCAAACTATCTTGCTAATTACAACCGTAACACTTTTCAACTTTTTTCTGTTAAGTTGCCATTAAATCTCGAATTTGACCTAATTATGATTAGTTTCTTCTTCTTCCCTTTTCCATTTTCTCTTCCTGCTCTCCTTCCATGGCTGCTTCAAATATTTGTTGAAGAAGCTCAAATCAGTCAAACAAATTGGTTATTTGAACCCAGATCGAATTCTTCAGGTTAGTAATTTTGATGGGTTTGTTGTTAATTTTCAATTGAAGTATAATTTTGTAGATAATTTCACTTCCAAATCTCAAACAAAATCAAATTGTTCCCCTAGATCTAAATTCGAAAAACCCGAGGTGATCGATGTAGATCAGCTCATCAAAGAATTCGAAGAAGATGAAGAACAGGAAAATCACGAACATTAACAGACTATTGTTTGGTTAGAAGTATATGAAATTGAAACAGAGGAAAGGGAATGAATTTAAGGGGTAAAGGAAAGTAAATGGGAATATGTAAATAACCCACTTTGTATACATAATCAATTCCATCAATAAAGAAACAAACTTAAAATCAAAAATAAACCAATTAGTACAGCAATTAACAAACATCACTTAAAAAATATAGAACTTTCCTGGGTCAATCTTATTGAAAGAAATTTAAAACCTGAAAACAACCCCATTGACTGAGAGCTAATTGAAGCTTGGCCTGTTCAAGTTCAGCTTCAGAAGATGAAGAAGTAAGGAGTGAAAAGTCAATAACAAAATCATCCATCCATGGGACAGAATCAAGTTTATTTTGTGGGTATCCATTTTTATGAATGAAATTTTCTGGGATTTCAATTTTACAGATTTTGGCTATCTCTTGAACTGGATTCCCTTGAAGCTGTTCCTTCATCATCAGTTTTGTAGATGCTTTGATTTGGTGTTCTTTAGTTTGAGTATTGACTTCGTGTATTGAGAAAAAATTATTAGGCTTTCTATTTTTTTTCCTTCAACAAATATTTGAAGCAGCCATAGAAAGAGAGCATAGAGCAGGAGGAAGAAAAGGAAAAAGAAAGAAGTAGAAACTAATCATGGTTAGATTAAATTTGAGATTTAACGGCAACTTAACGAAAGAAAATTAAAAAATGTTACGGTTGTAATTAACAAGATAGTTTGAGGGTCCCATTGAAATTAAAAAAATACAGATGTACCATTAATAATATATCATAACACAGGGTACCATTAATAATATCCTTTTATTTTTAATATAATTTTTTATTCTCTATTTTAATTTCATTTACAAACTTCTTTCCTTCCTTCTTCATTAGTCTATGTTTTGTCTAATTCTTTTATACTTAAATTAAAATAAAAAACTAGTGTAAAATTTAATCCCATGTTACAACTTGATATCATGTCTCAAAAAGAACACGTCCTACTTCATTTGATTCATTTATCAAGCTGGCATATTTGTTATATAAGATACCACATCCAAATAAGACACATGTCCCACTTCTATTTCCTCAATTTTACAACTAATTTGAAATTATGAAAACTCAGAAAACACCATTGCAAATAGACAGAAATGTCGAGGTTTTACCAAAATGCCATCAATTTTTATTTGAAAGACTATAAAATCTCAATAGATAACGTTAAATGGAATTAAACCTTTAAGTGATGAAAATCGAATTTGTCAACAAGATTGAACCAATTAAATACAAGTAATCAAAACTACAAGTGTCAATTTTTTCAATGATGATAGAATAATGTTGGTGGAACTCTTAATTGTTAAGTAATCCTGCACAAATGAACAAACAAGAAACCACAAAACCCATACTTTTCAAAATGCAAAAGAGCTAAAGAGTGTCCAATACATACAATTGATAGTAACAATATGGGTGGTACGGTAAACATCATTTATTCATATAGGATAAGATATTTAAGATAGTTTTATTTTTTGTTTTAGCATGTCATTTAAAAATACACTTTCTATTTATCATCATCTTTTTCATTGTGTCGCCACATTTTTTTTTATAGAATTTTGATTTTGTCCTTTCCTCTCAAAAAAGTTGATTTTTCCTCAATTCATCAAACTCAAAGCTTGTTTAACGTAAATGTAATTCATATGATTATTTCGCAATGTTCTAGATCCAATTTTAACTTTTTTGTCGATTATTTTTTGATAAATTTTGTTAAATATTTTTTTTCGAAATTCGATACAGCTGCACATTTTGTGCGACATGAATGTCATTCATATGATTATTGTTTATATATTTTATTCTAAAATTCAAAAAATTTAAGATAATTAAAATTTAAAATTTAATAAATTTAAGATAATATTAAGTAAAAGTTCGATAAATTCAAGATAATATTTATTCAAAATTTTATAAATTAATTTACAATCACATCAAATATTAATTAAGAATTTGATAACTTATAAAATTCAATATTGAAGCTATAGCCCATTAAATAACATTACATTTAAGAAAAAATTCTGAAATTTTGCATATCTAGACATTTTTCATGTTAAATTTACCTTCCATTTTGTTTTAATATTAAAATTGAGTTTACTTAATACAAAAGACAAAGAAAATGAGTTAGGAGCAATTTTAAAATTCTTTTAAAAAAAAAGTGGCCACACGAAAAATTAAGGACTACTATTAATGGCCTTAGGAAATGAAAAAAACTAGTGCATCATTGAGCATGTATCTAATGCCTTTAGAAAAATTACGTTTTCTAAAAATGTGGAGACGATTTTCTGATTAAGGAGATCGCCTCAAAGGCTCATTCTATTTCATTGTTTTAATAAGGTGAATGACCTCACATAGACCTTGTGTGTAAGAATAGTTTTAACCATAGATAGTGTGGTTTTAAGACCTTTTCCATTGTTCAAGAGTTACAATTCTCAAGTTCAAAACTAACAGGTCCATAGATCAACATTGTTCACACTTAACATTACAAGGTGAAGAGGCATCTGTGCAAGGTATCAAGTTGAGCCGAGGGGCATCAGTGCCCCACAACAAATGGTGTTCACAATTACCATTGTGAGTAAACCGATATTTAAGGAACTATTTCATAGACAGAAACTACTTCAGCGAAACACAAATTAATCAATTTCTCAACCAACAATTCGCACAATACAAAGCATATGGATATAGTTTTCCTTCAACAACAATTAAGCATTCACTTAAACTCAAGACTTAATATTCACCATCATCTTCACCGTCATCATCTTCAGCACCCTCGGCACCAACCTCCTCGTAATCCTTCTCAAGAGCAGCAAGGTCTTCACGAGCCTCGGAGAACTCACCTTCCTCCATACCCTCACCCACATACCAGTGAACAAAAGCCCTCTTGGCATACATGAGGTCAAATTTGTGGTCAATCCTTGAGAACACCTCAGCAACACTGGTGGAGTTGGAGATCATGCAAACAGCCCTTTGAACCTTGGCTAGGTCACCACCAGGAACAACACTTGGTGGCTGGTAATTAATACCACACTTGAAACCAGTTGGGCACCAATCAACAAACTGGATGGTACGCTTGGTCTTGATGGTGGCCACAGCAGCATTGACGTCTTTGGGGACCACATCACCACGGTACATAAGGCAGCAAGCCATGTACTTACCATGACGTGGGTCACACTTAGCCATCATGGAAGATGGCTCGAAGGCGCTGGTGGTGATTTCAGCAACAGAGAGTTGCTCATGGTAAGCCTTCTCAGCAGAGATAACAGGTGCATATGAGGAAAGCATGAAGTGGATTCTGGGGTATGGGACAAGGTTGGTTTGGAACTCATTAACATCCACATTCAAAGCACCATCAAACCTCAGAGATGCAGTCAAAGATGAGATCACCTGAATGTAGGAAAATACAACTGTCAATAAACATGTTCCATTTCGTATAATACATGTCACCATGTGCTGCAAGTTGCAGAGATGAGCAACCATTTACCTGAGAAATCAAACGGTTGAGGTTTGTGTAAGTGGGACGCTCAATGTCAAGTGAGCGCCTGCAAATGTCATAGATAGCCTCATTATCTAGGAGGACAGCAACATCAGTATGTTCCAAGAGAGAATGGGTTGAGAGAACACTGTTGTAGGGCTCAACAACTGATGTTGAGATTTGGGGAGATGGGTAGATGGTAAAACCCAACTTGGATTTCTTGCCATAGTCCACAGAAAGACGCTCCAAGAGGAGGGATCCAAGACCTGAACCAGTTCCTCCACCAACAGCATTGAAGACAAGGAAACCCTGGAGCCCAGTGCAGTTGTCAGCAAGCTTGCGGATGCGGTCTAAGCAGAGGTCAACAATCTCCTTGCCAACTACCAATGAAAACATCTTCAACACAAAGCTTTACGAAAGCCAATTATACAGGTAAAAAATGACGGCCACGCCACTTACTGGTGTAATGACCACGGGCAAAGTTGTTAGCAGCATCCTCCTTTCCACTGATAAGCTGCTCTGGGTGGAACAGCTGACGGTAAGTTCCAGTCCTCACTTCATCAATGACAGTGGGCTCAAGATCAACAAAAACAGCACGAGGGACATGCTTGCCAGCACCGGTTTCACTGAAAAAGGTGTTGAAGGCATCATCTCCTCCTCCAACAGTTGTGTCACTAGGCATCTGGCCATCAGCCTATCAAAGCAAGATGGTCACAACAGATTAGAAAACATCAAGTTGTAAAACATTTCACTAACCAATTAAAAATACTCAGAACTAGTTGCTTCAAATTGCAAGCCAGGATAATGAATTCAATGCTTTCACAGCAATAAGGCAAATCA
Organism: Amaranthus tricolor; assembly: GCF_026212465.1. Taxonomy (NCBI): domain Eukaryota; kingdom Viridiplantae; phylum Streptophyta; class Magnoliopsida; order Caryophyllales; family Amaranthaceae; genus Amaranthus; species Amaranthus tricolor. The sequence goes on from NC_080053.1 coordinate 28,977,004, forward strand.
AGAAACAAAACTGGACTACAGCAATGATTTACAAACCTCACATACCAATTTTGATGTCGTGAAGTCATTTCCCAATCAAAAGTTCATCATGAAACAGAAACAGAAACAGAAAGTACGACAGTCCAAGCATCAAAAATTCATATGTTCATACACGCTCTTCTATAATCAGGTATTAATATAGGAACAATCACACTAGAATAACGAGTAACTCTTATTGTTGTTAATTTGTTATGGTTCAGAGCATCACACATTTTCTCTTAAAACATAGTTGCAGATCCAATGAAGACAATCACCAAATATTTTGTAACACAAATATTGTTCAAAACATGAGACCTTAATCAAGAATGGTTTTATCAAGCAGATAATGCTCCTCTATAATAATTTCCTTCAGTTTTTCAAATTAATTAAGATCTGTAAATACCGTAACATCCACATTTTAAAGCGATGACCACCAGCAACGGTTACATACTAATGAATAGGGAATATCAATTTGAGCAACTTAAGAGTCATCTCGGACAATATTACCATCATGTATACATCATTACGAAATGCATCATCATCAGATCTAGCATTTTAATTGGTGTCAAACTAACGATTACTATACTAAAGTTTAATTCAACCGATATAATATACATTGCATGCTCTATACACGGATATGAACGATTAAACACCAGATCTGGTTTCAAACATCACATATCAACATATTCCACAAACTTATGGGCATGAACAACTCAAAATCAATAAAATCAAAATGAACTTATTATTTTCACAGAAACAACATCAAATCAACATAGTTGAATAGATCGAAAGCCTCAAGAAGAAGGTATACCTGAATACCATGCTCGAGACAGTAAAGCTCCCAGCAGGCATTTCCGACCTGGATACCAGCTTGACCGATGTGGATTGAAATGCACTCTCTCATTTTCGCTACAAAAAGCAAGATCCGAAACGAAAAATGTATTTAGATTTGATTGAAAAAAAAGCAGAAAATGGAGAAAAATCGAAGGCGTTTATGAAGACGCCTTCTTGAAAAATCAGAGAGAGGAATGTAGCGAATAAAGAGGGGTTCTTGTGTTTGTGAGAAATGAGGGTGTGGCGGTTCTTATACTTACAAATGAAGGGAGTATGGAGTATAACCTTTTTTTAACCGTGGTTAGTTGGTTACAGCGATGATGACAGAGTAGCTGTTTCGTTTAACCATGGTTATCATCCTTGTTTTACGGATAAGCCTTTAATTAATTTGAATTTTAGGTGGCAGAATTTAAATTTTAAATTTTGAATTCTGAATTTACAATTTTTTTTTATTATTACTATTACCATTCGTGAGTTGTGACCTTTTAAAAGTTGCATGATTAAATTAGAAAAAAAAATTTATGGTTGAATATTTTTTTTAGATACCGGATAACTCGATCATCTTTTAAATTAAAAATATTATAAATAAAGGAAAAATTGTCATAAATTACCTAATAAATTTTTTTTTTTAATAAGTACCTAATAAAAAAGTTTTGTAAAAAAATACCTAACACAATTTTTTCTTTTTCAAAGAATACCAATTAACATTTTCATTCTGTTAACCGTCAAATAAAACGATTGACTGGTCAAAATCGAAAATTCTTGTTTTTTATCTTCAATTTCTTTTACCAATTCAATTTCATCACATCTTCTTCTACTTCTCAGTTCTCACTCAAAATCAAAATTAAATTGGAAAAGAAATTGTAGATGAGGAAGAAGAATTTTTAATTTTGATTAGTCAACCGTTATATTTGACGGTCAATTACAGGAAAACTTTACTTGGTACTCTTTGGAAAGGAAAAAATTTTGTTAGATATTTTTTGGCAAAATTTTTTTTATTATGTGCTTTTCGAAAAAAAATTATTATGTATTTTTTGATACTTTTTCCTATAAATAAAATATAAGAAAAATGAAAAAAAATTAAAGCTAAATAATGATAAAACAACTTTTTAAAAAAATATATTGTTGAACTCTTCATCTTTCCCATATTCACGCCCCATCGTAGTATTTTATTTATAATTTTTGTCAGAAATCATTTTTAATTGGATTGCCTTAAAAAGGAAAATATAAAGTAAATTTTCCAATAGGTATTTAAAATATCATAGATAGGCATTTAGAATATTGTAAGTACTTAAGTACTTACTTGGTAGGCATTAAGTATTTTTTAAGTAGACATTAAAGATAATAGTGAATAGGCTTTAAGAATATTATAAGTAGATATTTTAAATACTTTTTCGGTGGGTATTAAATATATTGTACGTAGGTATTAATGATAATGTAAGTAGATATTAAAAATACAATAAGTGAACATTAAGGTTTAAAGGGTTAGACCTGAGAAACGTCTCTAAAAAAGATACTTTCACATAAAATCGGCTGTATTTTATTTTGATCTTGTTCCATTTCTAGTCCCTCCACCACTCCAAATCCCTTTCTTGGCGTCTAAAAGTGATGTCTAAATGATCCAAAGTTTGGTTAAATATTTAGTAGTAAGTATTTTCTCAGGTTTTAATAGTTACTACACTTTTTTTTTTTACGTTATTCAATATATAATTTTAATCTTTAATTTTTTATGATAAAAAATTATAAAAAGTTAATAATATGAAAATACATATCAAGATGAATCAAACAAGATCTCATTTGACTATATTTTATATTATACATGATGAAATATATACCAAATAAAATCAGTTGATGAATAATAGTTACTACAGGAACTGTAACAACTAATAAAAGCCAAATAAAATGTTTTACAATATTTGACAAAAAACACAAGTAAAATATTTGACAACAAAAAATACAAAATAACAAGCCAAACTACAAAGAGAAACCCTATATATAACATAAAACTTCATCTTCAAATAAGTATACAAGGACTACGTTATGAGCTACACTTCTCTGTTCTTTTGATTTTGCCCCACTTGTTTTATAAAATGGGCAATAAAGGTGATTTAAACATAACAATCTCTCAAGTAATTTGTTTAAAGGTTTAAAATGCGATAGCAATAATAGCGCTATTTTGACAATAACAAGGCCTATAACAATACAGTTGTGTACGTAGTTAGGAAACCCGGTTCCTGCAGGCTATTCATACAGCTTGGTCTTGTGTAATCACCTTTGGTTTCTGGTGTTTGTTGCTCGCGATGCTATCAGTGAGCTCGAGTCCCTTCGTTTCGTGTGGAATTAATAATACTGATACTGCAGCAGCTAATACTACCCCTGCAAAAAACAAGACTGCAGCCATTTGATGGCACCCTTGAACCAATGCTACTGCCACGAACGGGCTCACCATACCGCCTATTCTAGCCATTGAACTCGCTGTTCCAAATCCTGTGTTTCGAACAGATGTTGGGTATATCTGTACAACATAACAAGTGTTATCGATAAGTGATCGAAAATTGTTAATGTCATCATATTATCGGGGAAACATGAGTTACGCACACTTCATAAGTCAAAGAAATACCATCCCAAAACCACATGACAATGGGTAGAAGACCTCCAATGACTTATAAAATGTGCACAACATCTTTAATTCATCATTGTGGGATATATATTATCCCAACAACCCCACACGCAAACCCCCATCAAGTAAGTATGTGGGACTAACAATAAGGTAGGAACGTCATTCTATTCGAACCTATCATTTTAATTTTGGATTGAACTATCAGCTCAGTTATCATGTTAAGTTTAGCTGGTCATATTGTCAATTCATCATATTATCGGAGAAATACGAGGTACACACACTTCATACGCTAAGGAGATCCCATCCCAAAGTCATATGATTTTTAAATGACATTTCCTTAGCTTATGAAGTGTGTGTACCTCATTATTCCTCGATAAATGCTAATATTTACAATAAATCTTGACAAAAATACAATATATTATGAGTCAAAATTGTCGAGAAGATTATTTTGTGTATTTGTACGTACCTCTGGTGCAAATATGAAGGCGATAGTGAATGTGCCCATAATACATGCTCGAGCACCAAACATAAGAACTGTTGTGACTGTGCTTGAACGATGGTTTACTAATGGGAATAAAAAGATGGAACATACTACGAACATTGCTGCCATTGAGTACTTACGACCCACTCGATCAATTAGGACACCCACGATCACTAGTCCAGGAAGTTCTACGATGAATCGAAAAAGCAAAATATGTTAGTATGATGAACCGACTTAAAATTGACCCAAAATCCAAATAAATACTCATTGGTTAAGTAACCTGGAAATTTTAACCGGAAACATATCTTACTAAAAAAACGAAATAAAATAGTGTCAAAATTGATTGAATTTCGGCTGTTTTGACCAAAATTTTCATATTGGTAATATTTTCAGTTTTAAGACACTATGTTTCAAGTCAGATTTTTTATTTCTCCATTAAAACCTTTAAAATCGCATTGTATAGAACATTTTAAAAGACTTTTTTTATAAATAACAAAAAATTCTTTATTTTAGTAGTTTTAAAAAAAAAATTTAGTCCTACTTTATCAGTTGATGGGGAGGTTTTATCGGACACTAGTCACACTACGTACGTTTCAACTCAAATTTTTTTATTTTGAGTTTTTTTTCTTTATTAAAATCTTAAAAGAGTAAATTAGACCTTTGTTAAAAGAACTTTTTCATAAAAATCAAATAATTTATTTATTAATTTTTAAAAAACTCAAACACCTATTGGATTAACCCTAGCCAAACAAAAGCAAGAGGTGACAGTACCTTAAAAAACTAGTAGACTTTTGTTACAAAAACTTTTTCATAAAAACCGAAAAATTCATTACTTTGTTTTAAAAAAAACCTCAAACACTCATAGGGTTAACTTAAGCCAAACGAAAATCAGAAGTATCTCAACCTAAAAAACGACTCAACTCAAACCCGACCTAATCCCAAATAAAAAAACGGCCGAACCCAAATCCCCTCGGCAAACCATCTTAACAAATCTATAAAAAGAGTAAGTATACAAAAAAAATTCTTTATTTTGTTTTTTTTAAATAACTCAAACATCCATCAAAACCCGACAAAAAAACGACCCAACTCAAAATCAACCTGATTCCAAATAAAAAACTATTAAACCAAAAACCCGCTTGACCAACCGCCTTGACAAATCAATAAAAAACGTAATAAGGATAGACAATGCAAGATTAATACATTACCAGCAAAACTAGTGATGAAGACATCTTTATAATCAATATCCGGCTTAGAATTATCCAATTTCTTCACATCCGGTTCAGTCTTCCCGCACACATTATCCTTATTATTCAACTGAGTAGTAAGCAACACCAGCCCATAATACGCAAACGCATTCCCAAAAAACACGACCCATAGTAGAAGTGTAGTCTTAGCTAATTTTGGGGACAATAATAGCATTACTGATTTCCATACTGTCATTTCTGAGTCCTTCCATTTGGGGGGTACCTCAAGATCTTGATTTTGATCTTGATTTTTTGTTGAAATATTTGTAGTTTTTTCTTGGAGTTCTATGTCAGTAATAAGTGTACCAGGAGGCAAATTTTTTCCGTTTATTTTGGATATTTTTTCTAGTACTTGTAGGGCTTCTTTTTTTCTGCCTTTTAAGATTAGGTATCTTGGGGATTCTGGGGTGATTATGTAGAATATTAGAAGAATGAATGATGGTAGAACTGATAGACCCAATAGCCATCTCCATCCAAGCTTTGGCATTACAATCTGAAAATTGGTAATTGTTAAAGATTATTAGAGGTTTGATTGAAGTATATTATTGCTCTAGAGATGGGTATTTTAGGGTTCTCGATCGTGTTTAAATTAGACCCTAATCGTAAACGATTTGGATTAAGGGGTATGTCTAGATCTAGAGACTTATAGGTCTGAATTCAGACGTACCCCTTAAAATAATTTTGAAATTGAATTTAGAAGGTGTAAGACCCTGATCTTATTGAGACGATCTCACCCTGAAACACGTCTTGTATACGAGTTGAATAGTTCAATTAATACAAATTATTAGCATATGAACTTTTTGTTTTGAGGTTGTTTGTGACGGTCTCTCACATCAGTAGCTCTTTACTCTTGCGAGAGATCGTCTCTCGGTAAGATGGCCTCAAATAAGAAGGTCATTATCTTATAGTATGTTTTAGAATGTCTATTTAGCCCCTAGTGAGATTATCTCATACAACAATAAAACACAAATTCTTGTGAGAGACGGTCTCTTTGAGAGACCATTTCTGATCGAGTCGGCCCATAGAGGAAAATGTAAAATAAGATTAGGCATTAAACTTTAATGAATTAGACCTAAGAGACGTCTCTCAGAAAACTAGTTGATTTGTGAATAAGAAAAGGTGACGTACCCATGCTAAGGCAGCTTCACTAATGGATCCAACCGTCCAAAAGGCTTGAAAAAGGACCATCCATGTACCCCTACTTGGTGCTGGTACAAACTCGAGAAACCAAGTTAATAACACTGGGCCTGCTCCTAATCCAAGGCCCACTAAACATCTAGCCACTAGTAAAACGGCGTAGTTTGGCGCAGCTGCACTCAAAAAACCAGCTGCTGCTGTTACTACAGCAGAAAATAGATATCCCTTCCTGAATTAAAAAAATGCAAATATTTAATATACATTATTTTACGGATATGGAGTGAAAATACAAAATAATTTTTATTATATGTTTTTTAGAAAATATGACGTAACGAGAAGTAATCAAACTTATAAACTAAGACAAACTCTTTTTAAGATCATCTAACCATAAGACGGCTTAATATGGGCTGACCCAAATTTAATTTCTTAAAATTTAATGGAAAAACAATTTTTATTTAGTTAAGTGCTTTGTAAATTTAACTTTGGCCTGCTTGTATGGGCATGTCTCACGGTGAGATGGTCTCATACAAAACTTACTGTGTAAACTAATATCTAAGCAGCCACTCTCGTGAGAGACGTCTTTTAAGCCCAACCCATCAAACGTTAATGTCCATTTATTGTATCTTTAATGCCTACTTATATTATCCTTAATGTCTACCGAAAAAGTACTTAAAATGTCTACTTACAATATTCTTAATGTCTACCGAGAAACTTAGCCTACTTACCATATCCTTAATGCCTACTTACATTATTTTTAATACCTACATACAATATACTTAATGTTTATGAGTAAGTACTTAAGTACTTAATGCTATAAAAGTGAACAATTTAAAATAATATGTTATCACATTAATGTTATAATTATTATAAGTTATCATTTTAAAATTATTAGTAATCACATTAAGATTATAATTGTCTCTTTTAAAATTATAAACAATCACTTGAAGATTATAGATGAACTTTAAAGTGTATATGTTCAATCCAAAAATAGTCTCACAATAAAACTATTTCATTTAAATGTGTGATAATTTGAAAAGTATTAATTAAGATTTAATTGAAGGAGGAAAAGACAAGAGGTGATGAACATGCATCCCATGTGATTATGTTCATCGTTATCAGAGTAAATAGACTAACACACATTAATTAATCCTCAGAAGTATATTTTATTATATATAAATATAAATCCTATCTTATTAGACTAATATAATAATAATAATAATAATAATAATAATAATAATAGTTAAATAAAAATAATAAAAGGGTCAACAAGTTGTGTGTGATTGGATGTGTGCAAGTAGTGTTTCACATGTCAAAGGAGATGAAGCCGGCCAAGTATAAGGAGCAATTCAAAAAGTTATTAGTCATTAACTATTTTTTATTAGGGATGACAACTGAGTTATTCTTATGAGAGATTATTTTTTGGTGAGACGAATTTATATAAGAAGTTTATATTTTTTATCGAATGTATGAGATAGATTATTTAATTTATGTATAGGCACGTCTGTTAGTGATACTATCCCATATAACAATTTTGTAAAAAACTTGAGTATATAATTTAATCCCCATGATACCCTTTGGTAATTAACAATTTCTGTATTAATTGTAATTTCTAAGACTTTACTAAACACAAAAATCAACTTATTACAAGTACACTAATTTTTTATTGAGACTATCTCACTGTGAACAATCTCAATTGGATCAGCCCAAACTTGTAAAAAAAAATAATTAAATAAAAAATTGATGCTTTGTACAATTCAAATTTCATTATTTTTCTTTATGTTTTTCCCTAATGGACTGCTTATAAGGACTCGTCTTACAGTGAGACGATCTGATACAACCATTACAATTTCATATAATAAATCTATGTTATATAGGTAATTCAGAATAAAGATAATATAAAAAGTATTTTATAGGTGAATTCAGATTGAATGTCAACCAAATGAATTTATAATTAAGCATTATTATATGTCTACCAAAAAGGTAACCCAAGCAAGTTGAAGTAAAGGGGAGGTTGTTGTTTATCAAACACAAACAAAAAGAGTTGATATTTGCATCTTCCAAAACAACACGGATCATCCAATTTCAATGAACACAACGATTTTTATACTTCAGTACCGGGCTACCGGCCAACATAAAGGGCAAAAAGAACGCCTTTTCGATCACTACTCCCACACGGGAAAAGGTACTCATGAGGTTACCAAATCTACTTCATCACTCAACTTTTTCATTTTATTTAATTAATTACTCATCCCTTTTATTTAATTTATATCACAGGGAAAGATAGTAATTTTTAAGAAAATAGTAATTAAAAAAAAATGTGTGTATAGAATTAAAAGAGAGTTAGATGTATAAAGAGATTAAAAAAAAATAGTGTTATTATCTAAAAATAAAAATATTGCAAATTCATTAAGACGAAGAGAGTAGATATCAAAGTTTGTTTATTTTTATTTGTCCGCTTTAAAATATTTTTTTATAATAGAGAAATTTGAATAAAATTATGATATCTTATTAGATATAGTTGATGAATAGAGTTTTAAAAATACACTTTTTATATACTTTATATTGCGTACTTAAAAATATTAAATTTAAAGTTACTTTGAAATTTAAGTACGTAAAAAGTAAATTTGACATATAAAAGGAAAGTAAAGGAGGAAGCACTTTTCAAGCTATTATGTGTTTGGGGAGATTTCAGCTATAATATTACGTCTAATTAATTTTAGATTTTTTTATTATAATATAGGCTATTGAAAAGGGAAGAATTATATGAGAATCTAACCAAGAATTTTGAATTATTCTTATGTACGTAAATATCTTAACAATCTAATTTGATTTTGTATGTTGGTTATATTAAATAAATTCAAATCGTATTTAATTTTGTTTAAGTTAGTAAAAATTGCACAATTTTAATTAGTCATGGTCTTCATTCTATTGATACTTTTTTCCTTCCATAGTTAGAATCTCAAATAATAAGAAATATTATATTATAAAAGCAAGAGCTAAAAAGTTGAATTTATTGAATTTTTGTAAATAAGGTGAAGAGAACATGGTATGAATATATTAACTCTATTTGATACAACCTAATAGTGACTACAAATAATTGAAAATTCAATTTTATAGTATATACTATTTTTGATTTTATTACCTTTTCAATCTACACAACTAATTATTGTTGTATATCATTTATAAATTATTATTTGTTACTTTTCTTTAAATATAGATAAAATTCATTAATTACAATTTCAAAAATACACATAAAAAATAATCGAATAAAACATATATATTAAGAAATGCCACACTTATTATCGTATCATCATAAAGTATTGCATAGTAAAACATGTAATATATATATCTTAATTTTTAGCACCGTTTACTATAAGGATCGAAACGCATAAACCAAAGGAGTAATAACCGGATTCATTTGATCAAAACCCGTTAACACCGCTTATATATACGAGTGTTCAACCATTCGACATCAGAATTTTGAATTCGCCCCAATAAAAAAAAATTAAAAAGAAAAACTATGGTAACATAAAAACTTTAATCATAACAATAAAAAATGGATTAAATGAGTAAGATAAATAGTTAATTACCTTCTACCATATTTATCAGAAATAAGACCCCAACCGCAAGCACCAACAAGCATACCAGCAAAAACAACAGTAGTGATCAAACTTTCTTGAGCTTTACTAAGTTTCCAAGCAGATTTAACAGCGGGTCCAACAAATGATAAAATCATCATTTCCATTGCTTCTGAAATCCATCCCATCCCAGCATATGCTAACACCAAATATTGTAACTTCCCAAATCCCATCGTCACCAACGCATCATCAACGCTATACGTTAACCCCCTCTTCTCGTCTGTCATTCTGATCACTCGAATAAACACCTCTAAACGTAACACAAAATAAAGTATAAGATATTTGAGAACTAGCCAGTCTTATGAATATTATCTTGTTGGATTTAAGGTCTTATATTAAGAGTCAACAAAATGAGTGTAGAAAAAAAATGTATTTTTTGTCATTATTTTGTATAGATTTGTGTACCAAGCACAATTTAGTTGACTATATAAGTGTTGATCTAAAGTTTGACTCATATTTTTACATAATTTTATTTATATATTATAACCCAAAAATCTAAATTTTAATTCGTATAAGTTAATTATAACCCTAATATATTATTTGAATAAAATTCCTATTAAAATTGAATTATGCAAAAACAGATAGATATATGCAGAATTAAATGTTCAGTTTAGACTATATTATTATCTTTAATTCGCCCCATAAAATCAAATAATGTTGATAATATAAAAAAATTTGCTGAACTTTGGTCAATTTGCCCATGTTTATATTTATATATCTAGATATATGATTATATTATTATATATATAAGTTAAATACTGAAATTAATAGCATTGATCGGGAATAAATATGTCGCGGTTTATATATATATTAGTTTAATAAAATAAAAAAATGATAATGAGAGATGATTAAATAGAGACCACTTACGAATGAAAAGGTTGATGATACGCCCACTAGTTGAAATTGGATTGTGGGTTTTACGATGAAGACGTCAAAGTTATGTTATGTAATGTAATGAAATAAATAGTTGTGTTTTTGTGGGATCGGATCTGAGTTTTGAGTTTTCACTCACTAAGAGTTTATATGGGGAATTGCTAAATTTATTAATGACTCTATCTTGATATATACACCATCATATATAGTAGTTGGTCAACTTGACTATGGTTTTAAAAAATTATTATTATACTCCCTCCGAACCAATTTAGATGTCCCATTTGTTTGAGCACGGTTATTAAGGATGGTGTGGGGTCAGTAGTGAAGGGTAAGTAGTGAAGGGTAGTTGGGTAAGTAAGGTATATGAGGGTATATTCGTAATTACTTGTGTGAACTAAGGATATTTAGATAAAAAAAAGATTGACAAAAATAGAAATAAGACAACTAAAAAGACTTTGCTAAATAAGAAAATGAGACAACTAAATTGATTCGGAGGGAGTATTACAATAATAAATATTAATTGAAAACATAGAGAGATAATATAAAGTTATAAATGTTTTATATATTTTTTAGTTTTTTTATTTTTCTTGAATGGAGGTAATGCTGATGAATTGCCTGCATGTAAATATAAAAGGGAATTGATGTATCTTATAGGTAATAAAAAAGAAAAAGCTTTAATAATTAGACTAAATTACGGTTTTTATATTTTTATTTGAAAGAGATTATTTTTCAGTGAGACAAATATAAAATGTTATTATCATATAATATGTTGTATATTAAAGACTTTTTTTTTTCCATTTAAAGAGATGAATTGAACATATATAAATGATAGGTTGAAAGAATATTGAGAAGTATGAGTAAAAGTTATGAGTTGAACTAAATTGAAAATAACTAAATTAAAAATCAGGTGTAAAAATAAAGGGTTTGATCGAGACTTTTTTAAAATTATATTGGGTCATATATCTTAATCAATCTCTTAATATTTAGATTCTGACATTATAGTTGTTCATTTATAGCGATAAAGATAAAATTATAACAAATTTATAATTTATTAGGACAAACTTAACCCACCTGATCCACAGCTTTGACTAGCTTTTATATGTAAATAAATAAAATAACTAATAAAGAAATATCAGCATCAAAAACTTGTTAGCATAAATTATCAATTATGTAGGAGTGCTATTTTAATTTTTAAGTAACATATTTTAATTTTTCATAAATTTATTTAATAAATGTATTTAATCCACTAACAAATATTCTAATCAGTTTGGGTGTGGATTGAGTTTAGTTTTGTATTGTTTTGGTTTTTTTGGTGAATAATAAATTTTATTTGCCAAAAAAAAAAAAATTGTAGTATGTGGTTTTTTTCAAGGTTTATTTTTTCTTTACATTGAGTTGCTTTTATAATCAAAGTTTTCCAAAATGGGAGTACACAATCGTTTATACCGAATACGCAAGCGCGTTTACAAAAATTAACTACTTTTTAGGCATCTCTTGGAATCAAGTAATCAACAATAATCCTCTCAAATAAAAAATATAATCAACAATAATATATAAATAATTAATCTATTATTTTATTTTATATAAGAAGTGATTTAGCAGAGGATTCTTACTAGATGGATTAATTAGGGGGTTGGTCGTGTTACATTGTGGCAATTCGCCATATGATCTATCTATGGGCTCACTTTGTGTGGACCAAAGGGGCTTCCGTGGGTTCAGGCCCACAAACCCATGGGGATGAGTGTTGACTTGCACATAACATATGACGAGTTTCACTCTTTTGCAAAACCATATAGTATTAGGAGGATTACCCATCAAGTAATTATATACAAGTCTACAACCTATTTTTTATGTAGAATCTTCTCACATATAAAGTATTTCTATCAGATTGACAATTTTCGACATGAAATATCAAGTTGAGTAGACATTCGACGTGTCCTTCAAAAAAGTTTGGAATCACCCTATATTTTTTATGCGTGATTTATATACTTTTGAAAATAAACTATATAAAACACTAAACTCTATTTAAACTGTTACCATAAATTTTGTAAAATAATGTTTGACCTCATTTAACTTAACAACACCACTAGCCGAACAACCCCAAAAAAACTCTAATAATGCCTAATAATAAAGTGATCAAGGGTTTGTTTGGCGCAACATACTTGTAAGGTAACTGCTATTAGTCATCTAAATTATTGTTATTCGTAGATAGTTGTAGCTATATAATTGTATATGTTAAATATTAATTGTCTATTAGTTATGTAAAGTAGTACTTTTTGATAATAGTTTTATACTCCCCCTAATTTTCTTTTATGGTCAAGTCATCTTAATTGTCTCATTTCTATTTTTTGTATGGGTTTTTGACTTTTATGCCCTTAGTAGCTTTATCCTATTTTCAATTATACCCTCTATTACCCATATCAATTTTCCTCCCTTACATTAAAAAACCCATAATACCACTCTCTTTCCTACCCTTAGGGTCCCACTTTTGACTCTCCTTAAAATCCGTGAAAAGTCAAATGGGACTCCTAAGGTGAATATGAGGGAGTATTAAAATATATCATATTATATTATTATACCCAATAAATTTCACTGAATAATTGGGTCCAAAAGGATAAAAGACAAACATGCCAAAACCTCCTTCAAAAAAAAAGTAGGAGAAATGCGATCAAAGACACCTCTAAAAATAAACTTTTTGATAAGTAATTAAAGATATACTTTTTAAAAAGAATATAATTTTAAAAACTAAAAGTTACCCTATAACATTGTGGCATTAACTATAAAAAATAAAATAACATAATATATTTGTACGCCTTGATAAATTTAAATTTAATGTTATATTAAGAAACATAATTAATACTTATATAGTTTAAAATTTAAAATATATTCTAATTGAGTATTTAAAATTGATTTTATCCCTTAACAAGATGATTATTTGAAACAGCGTCACTACTACATTAATAGCTAATTAAACCACTACACCTAACACATCCCAAATAGAAGTACATAACACATAGTGCTACATGAGAGTTGTATTCAACTTTAGACCTCAATGCTAACTTGCTAAGTTTACTAACCCAAAAAATATTTGGAAATTAATCAATTATCAATGATATCTCTGAATTTTAGTACTTTATTAATGGCATTTTTAAGTTTTTTTATTATCATTAATCCCCTTGTATTATAAAGCGTCTTATAATCGTAATTTTTTTTTTAACTATTTTTCGTCCGTTAACTTTCGTTTATGTTTTAAATTGAAAAATAAAAGAAAAAGAAAAAAGAAAAAAGTTATCGGTTTTGGACAAATTTGGACAAAAAATGTTTAAAAATATTACGATTATAAGACACTCAATAATACGAGAGTACCATTGATAATAAAATAACTTAAGATTACCATTGATAAAGTGTCAAAACTCAGGGGTATTATTGATAATGTTCCAAAGATATTTGACAATTATATCCGAATGGGAAATTTTATATAAAAAATCAATAATTTAAAATAAAAATAATAAATAATAACATAGATGAAAATTTGTGTGGATTCAGAATAAAAAACCTAAAACTAATTGTCATAATAAATCAGTTACATTAATTAAGAAACTCTCAGATTAAATGTTAAACTAAAAACTTGGACACAATTAAGCATTATTTAAAAGTACAAGTGATACACTATAAGCTACCCCAAATCATCATTTAAAAGATATTTTAAAATAAATCAACTCTATCAAAAGTTTAAATTTATGTTATTTTTGTGTTCTGATACGAATAAAAGTGTGGACTAATTACATGTCCTTCTTATAAGAGACAGTCAAGAAAAAAAATATATTATATATTCTATTAATATTGACGAAAACAAAAATCACTATATATTTTAACGATAAATAATAAAATAAAGGTTAAGAAAATCATGAATTGTTTTAATATTTTGAAAACCTTTTATCTTAAAATTTTGAAATGAAAGTCAACATGAATAATTTTCGCTCAATATTATAATCTTTATTTTGTATTTTATTAAATTATGGGAGACCTATAATTATTGGTCCAATGTATACGAGTCCAGCTAATGCATACTGTCCAAGACCGAAAGACTTAGACGTGTACTAGTGTAAGAACATTGCTACTTCGAAGAGAATCTTGTTTAAGATAGTGTCCTTGCGTTCAATTTTTTATTATTTTGAAAAATAAAAAGAATTTTTAAAAATTTAAGGTGAAATGAATAGAATAATAATTTTTTATTGTCGATATTTGAATTACTCTATAAAAAACGCTGTAACTCATATTATCTAGCACAAAATATGAATTATTTCTAGATTTAATTTAAGTTAATATCAAGTTTAAACATAAAAATAAATTTTTTAAACTCTAAAACATTGATAATGGTTTTACCCTTGATCGACCGACAAGTAATAGGCAAACAAAATAACTTTTTTTCATTTTTAGATCATGTCATTATTTATTTTCTCTTTGTCTATAATAACTTGTCAATTTACGTTTGGATAAAGTTGAAAATGAGTTTAGAATAAGCCGAAAAATAAAGTGCTTGACTATAAAGAATCTTTTATAAATCTAAATAATAAGATAAAAAAATAAAATTAGCAAAAATCTAATATGATAGAATACCATTTGAGTTAGAGTCCGTAGATAATATATATTTTGGGTGCCTTCTATATTAATTTCCTACTATATTAATTTAATTTATAAGTAGTTGTTTTGTATGTACAAACAAAATTTCACATGTACTTTGCTCAATTTTTTAATTATATTGTATAATCAAGTCTTGTGGACACCGTAGTTGACTTGTCTTTCATTTTGGCTTTATTTGCTCTGTAGGATTTTAGAAGATATTTTCATCGGTCAAATATATATTTTTATATTTTCATTATACTTATTATATTTGACTTTTTACACCATATTAATATATTATTTGGATTGTTCATATATTACATACATTATTTATAATTAAAAATTATAAAAGGTTAATGTTATGAAAATATGCAAATAGACACGATGATTCAAGAAATATCTTATTGACAATAATTTTCTTACACATTAGTCGCAATATATAAAATAGGCTTGAATGATAAATAGCTTCAATTATTGTAATTTAAGTAGTATTTCAAAATGGATGAAGTATGACGATGTCAAGTCTTGATATCAACTACTCTCTCCGTTTCTATTTGATGTTCTCATAAGGAATGTTTATGGGAACTAAAAAAGTAGTTTTTTAGATGATGAAGATAAATATTTTATTGAGTTAAAGTTAATGGAGAAAAGATAGTGACTAGTAACATTTAAATATAAGATAAAGTTAGTAAGAAAATATGGGCCTACAAACATTTAATAAAATGTTAAAATACATTTAGTAGAAAACATGAGGAGAGCATGAAGAGTGAGTTGAAGAAACCCTTTTTAGCAGGTGGTAGACTCCTTCTTCCGTTCTTCATACTGATGAAATATAGGGTGTAGGTTGGCATTCAATTTTGTACATTGTACTATTTTGTCTGGATTTATGAAATTTTTATTATTCCAAAAAAAAATATGAGGAGATCATAAACATAATAAAAATGTTAAAATAAAGTAGATAGAAAATATGAGGGAATCATAAGTATTAAAAACTATTAAAATTAGGGTGAATACAATTAATAACGTCCAAAAAATGTGACACAAATAGAAAATTTTTTAAGACGATAAATAAAAGGGAAATTCCACGTGGTAGCATCGAACTTTCATGAAATGCCAGTGGTAGCACTTTTGTAAGATTTTTCCATATGGTAGTATCTAGTTTATTGTCTTATCTAACTGTCGTAGTATTTTCCGTTAAATTCTTGTCAATTTCCGTTTAATTCACCATTTTGACGTTTCTACCCTTATTAAGTGTTGGTTGTTGTCTTTATAATTTGCCCCAAACATTTGAGAGCGTTGATGAATTAAACGTCAAAATGGTAAATTAAACATTTAAGAGCATAAAAATTTAAGACTATTTTCAAAACACCATGCATAATTATAATTATTCTTAACAATATTTTTTAAAAATTATTCTTTGATATATGCGCATATTCAAATAGTTTACACATCTAAATGTAAGAATTATTTTAAATAATCATGACATTAAAAATATTTAAATTATTCGCTCAGTCATACCTAAAACAAATGTGCATAATAATTGATCATAATAAAAAAATTAGGGATAATCATAGTCTTCTTATCATAAAAATAAATAAATACTATTAAAAGACCCAAGTGTCGATCTTAAGCGAAAACGCATCATCGGCAACATTGTACAATGACGACTAATAAACTTAATTTAAGTTTTTCAAATTATTAAAATAATCAAAGAATAATATAGAAGAAAAAAAATAATATACTAACATATGACAACTAGTTTGTATAATTAAATAGATGAAAAGTAAACGGAATATTAAAAAATAAACAAATTTTGTATTAAACTGTTTCATTGTAAAATAAGTTCATATAAAGAGTTCAAATTAAAAAATGAGTATTTTATCACTTAGAAAAAATGTTTTTATACAAATCGCTCTATGAGATTTAAAATAATGAGTTTTTCAACATTAAAATAAATGTTTTAACAAATTATTGTATTAGATAGTTTTCACCGTGTAAACACGCACATTCACAAATAGTTTAACAATTACAAATTATTCTTTTTGTCCCTGTGAGAAAATACCATTTAACTCAAAACATTTCCACTTATTTAGGTCAAATTGAGATTTTCTAGATGGACAAAGGAAGTATAAGCTTTTATTTTTAAGTCGATTTACCGAGAAACGGTCTCAATAAAAATAGCAGATATTATAATTAATTTGGTTGGACTACAGTCTCAATTTGTTCTCGTTTTAAATAAAAATTTGTGTCAAAATAATACTTCTGATTGGAATCTGTATAATCATTTTTCCAACAACATTAATTACTCCAATATTATTATATTATATGTTATTATATTATATTATATGTTCTAAGTTTAATTTGGTTCACACCTCAATATAGTCCATAGCGATGCATTGTTGTTAATTGTGGCCATGATAGTTGGCTTCCCACTATCCTTATTTCCCCTAATCACACCTTATTCTTCAGCAATACAACATTTAAATAACAAAAATACATAGGAATATATTATTGTAACATCTGAAACCGTTTTATCATGAGAGGGATTTAAAATTTCGGCCTATTAAAAATAATTGTTAACTAATTTACATTAAATTTTTAAAACCATTTTAAAATCTTTTTTTAATCTTTTTGAAATAATTATAATTTAGGCCAAATTAATATAGGTCGTCTCACAGTGAGACAATCTTAACAAAGAATTAGTATTATTATAATTACTCCCTCCGTCCCATTTAATTTGCATCATTTGCCATTTTAGTTCGTCCCACTTAATTTGCATCATTTCTATTTTTTAACAATGGTCCACCACTTGCTGTTAATCTCATTCACACATTTTAATTCTCTTTTAATTTTATCAATCCTAATTTATTTTCTCTCTTTATTTATTACCATTATCCACCTTTTTCTTAAAAAATATCAACTTTCTCTTTACATCAAATTAAACAGGACAGAAAGATTGGTAATTTTCTAATTCAAATAAATAAATAAATAAATGAATAAATATATATATATATATATATATATATATATATATATATATATATATATATATATATATATATATATATATATATATATATATACATATATATATATATATATATATATATATATATATACATATATATATATACATATATATATATATACATATATATATATATATATATATATATATATGTATATATATATATATGTATATATATATATATATATGTATATATATATACATATATATATATATATATACATATATATATATATATATATATATATATATATATATATATATATATATATATATATATAGTTTAGGACACAGTCCCTTTTTTCTTTTTTTTTTTATGGATAAGAATTATTGGAAATTAGACTTTTCTTTATGATTTTTAACAAATAATAGGCAAAATATTTGACTAGAAAGTCAAAAATAGTAGTATTTTATAATTTGTTTTCAAAGTGATAATGATTGAACAACAACAAAGACAATTATTAAAATACAAAATAATATATATTTTTCCGAATAAAAACAAATTCTGTATTAAGAGAGTTTTAAGGTGTGACGAGAGCAACAATGACTATGGTAATTAGTGAGCTAATACGAAGTACAAGTGGTTATCATGTATAGGACAATTTAATAATTATAATTCTTAGGGACTTTGACTGTTAATTACTTTACTAATTATTTAGGTTGTTACCAAGTAAAACAAGATATTAGGGAGTTGTTTATGACTTCATTCACACTTTAATCAAAAAAAAATTCGTAAATAGACTACAGAATCACTACAGGTAAGAAGAAAAAAAAAATTAGTTCTTCTAGAAAAAAATAAGGATCGAACTCCTGTCATAAAGGTCATAACTTAAATAATTTTACTAGCTCTAAAAAGTATAAGATGTGTTGAAATAATTAAATGGATTTTGGAAAATCATTTTATATTAGACATTTTTATTTGAGGAAATAGAGTTATTGTATAGGTCATGATCTTCAAATGGGAAACAAATTCTTCAATTATTAATTTAATTTTCTTTTAAATCTTTTTTTATATACTAAATTGGCATTTTAAATCATCACAATTGGACTTGAATTTCTTGGATTATTAAAATGTTATTTATGTAAATATTATGAAAAGAATTGCTAGTTTTGATGTGTTTGACATGGACATTTATGAAAGAGGTTTTGGCTTGGACATTTAATTATCACCTCAGTTTTAATTTATTTGACGATTCCATCACATGGAAATTTCAACAAATAAAATACATTAATAAATTTCATTCATTAATCTTGTTTGATATGATTTAGAATTAGATAAAATATTTAAAAAGCGTTTTATAAAGCAAAAAAATTAAAAAGGAAAATAAGATTATAGTCAGAATTAGAAGTACAGCGAATTCTATAAAGCAAATTAAAATGAAATATATATTGTAAACTCAATGGACAAATGAAGAATACGATTAAAACAATCTCAAAATAAAAAATCCTTATACTAATAATTTGTATTATTAGCCTATTTAACCCATGCATTGAGGCGTCTCATACAAGAATTTTGTAAAAATTTATAAGTATATTGAAAATATAGATTTATTGGGCTTTGTTTTGGGGAAAAATACCCAAGTTACAAATAAATTAAAATTATTATGTATGCAACATATTGCAACTTGCAAGTTTGGATATCAAAACTGGATCTGAAATTGACAAGATTTGGTAAAATTACTGAACATTTTGTTTCCAATTTCTGATTACACAGCAGGCAGCTATTTGCTCATGGAAAATCAATGAAATCAATTTATGAGACCTACACCAACTTCTGGATCTGAAATAATCAATTATTATTATCATGAATAAATACTAACAGGACTAACACCCACAGGCGGCACTGCAACTCCGACTTCGAAAACTATCTCGCTGCCTGTGTCTGTCCTTGTTCGAGAAGTTGGCCCACTAGTTTGTATGTGCGCCCCGACAATGCTTTGGTGTGATCTATAAGTTGCTCGTACCTGGAAGGGAAATCAAAGATACGGATAAATTGCTAAAAATCAAGCCAAATAACAGAAGAGCAACAGAAAGGAAGCTCGAAATTGACAAGAAGAATGTATTTCATACACATTAGGGTAGTTTGGTTCCATCACTATGGTTCCGGACTTGGAGTCGATCTTGGCATCTAGCTTAGAAGTGCGTATGAGAGTCATAATCCACCTTTCAGTTTCCTCATTACTCAAATTCAATTTCTCCCCGAGGACTCTAAAAATGATAATTACACAGAATTACTCCCAAAACTATTAAATAAAAAGTGTTGTAGTCAACATTTAGTAATGCAAGCAAACGGGCTGAAAGTACAGACGTTTGCAACAAGAGCTTCGTATACACCAAATATTAGTAGAAAACACATTGGAAAACATCCCAAGCTGTAAAACCTAATCCTAGGCAGAAAGAGCAGGAAGCAGGAAATCAAAAATGAGTACGGCATCATATAAATTACAATGTTTTAAATTGTCTTTACAGGCTGCAAGTTGCACAACTCAAAATTTTACCAATATTGCAAGTTGCAACCATATTTGCAACCAATCAGCCATGCAATTTACAGGTCTTTAAAATGTTTGTAACAAAAATTGCAGAGATTACAGAGATTGAAAGTATGAAAACAACAGAGACATCCTAATCCACTGAGCAGGGTTAGTAAAAGATATGCAGTGCAAGGAAAACCAGAATTCCTACCCGCCAATCATCAAGTAGAATGAAAACTTAATATACTGAACAGGGCAAAATTATATTTTCATGCATAAAATGCTTGCTTAAAAGGACTTTCCAGCTGTTACTTTAGTTGCTGAAAGTAGCAAATTTATACTTCTGCTTTTTGTTTGATCCTATCCTAGTGAAGAAAGTTAGCACTCCCTCTGTCCCACTGGAAAAGCAGAATTTGACTTGAGTATATGAGAACTATTTTGAGTCAAATGGTGCTTTTTAGAGGGCGGGCCCGAGGGAGTAATTTACAAGGGTGGTAGACAGGAGTTATAACATATAACATCACATCTTTTGAGAGAGTAAAGATGTTCAATAGAACTACAAGTTTATCAAGAGAGTATTTCAAACAACATAATGCTCTTACCCCTCTCCCATAGCAATTCAACAGTTGCTAAATATCACCTGAAAAGCATAGACAAGGATCATAAAGAATGAACATACCCAATATCAATGCGCTGATGTATCCTGCAATAGGTTTCGCAAATGAATAGGCGTGCATTTTCAAGGAACTCATCCCTAAGGGGCACAGTTGTATAATTGCCTTCCTCAACTCGTTTTCCAAGGAACGGATCATTTAATATGACCTAAAAAGGTATTAAATGCATAAATTGAGTGAATAGGAACATGTTAACGTCAAAAAAATAGAAATGAACACAAATGTGTCTAGTATTGTTCAATAAGACAGAAACAATTCAGAAATAAAATCCCAGATTCAGACAAGGACACAATCGGTAAACTATAAACCTCTTATAATAACATACTACTACCATAAATCCTAGTTCCTGCTAAATATCAGTCATTCTCACTCTTAGGTCCTACAAATTACCAATCAGTTATTAGTCACTCTTTTTGACAAGCCAACTGGACAAACATGGCAGAACAAAGGGAGTATACGATATACCCACGCAATCTGCTTTACTTCTTGACCTCCAACAAAATTTTCATTACAAAATTACAATGATGTAGCATGTGATCAGTAGCACTCAAATTAATCACACCTTCTACATTAGGGGTAGACATCAATAGATATAATTATATACTTCCTCTAATTCTTTTTACTTGTAATATGGACCCAGAAAATAGTGGGTCCATGTGCAAGTGAAAAGAACTAAAACAAGTGAAAGTTAAAAAGAGAACAGAGTAAGAGTTTGAAAAAGGCCACAAGCATTAACAAACTCAACAAACATGCATAGTTCAATCCATAAATTCCATCTTCCATTTTCAAAAAAATTAATCGAACATATGAAGCTATAGCGGATTTAGTGTTGAGCAAATTAAAAAAATAAAGAAAACCCATTAAGGTATAGTTTGGTCTAAGATGAAGAAGATTCTTACATCTTCACAATCTCTTAATTTCTTTTGTGCCTCATCAAAGTCATAGTTGACATAAACACAAGCCAAAAATTCAGTGATAGGGTCTTTGTATGAACATTGCTCCAACTGGATGACCTTAACAAAATCTTTGAACTGAGGTCTTCTCCTCTTATTCACTATGAATGCTGTTGCAAGATAACGCAGAAGATGAGGAGCATTTGTTTGAATAGCACTGAGATATCTGCCAACAAATATGTATTGTTCAATTTGACTTTTGTTTGATTGATATGTGAAAAAACTAGCTTATGCATTTTGCAAAAGGCTCGAAGAAACGATTTAAGTACTATAGGGTACAACAAAACAAATTATACTTCCTTTGGTTTTAAAAGTTTGCAACATTTGGTTGATGAAGCTATCACATAAAGTGGTCAAAAGTTGCAAGCTTTCAGAACCAAAGGAAATAAAAATTTACTATCAAAAAGGAAAGATTGAGCAAAAAGTCACTTTTCATACTAGGGATCTGTTTTCCCCAATTTTTCAGTTGTGTGAAGTAATATTCATCAAGCAGCAGCCCACCCAAAACCAAGTGAAGAAATAGATACAGGAAAATACTAAAGTGAGAACAACCGATATACTTACTTGTCCTGATTAAAAAGGTCAATTATCTGTGTTCTACCATTATCATGGTTGAAGAAGATGAATAAGCTCCAGTGCATCAGCCATATTCTACTCT
Source organism: Amaranthus tricolor (assembly GCF_026212465.1). Classification (NCBI taxonomy): domain Eukaryota; kingdom Viridiplantae; phylum Streptophyta; class Magnoliopsida; order Caryophyllales; family Amaranthaceae; genus Amaranthus; species Amaranthus tricolor. The sequence goes on from NC_080053.1 coordinate 29,000,256, forward strand.
GCACCTGATTAATAGGTGATGTGAAAGCCTGCAACAAAATTGATCAGAAAAATGCTCACAACAAAACTATGGAACTATTCATAGAAAAAAAGACAAGAAAAACCAGATAAGAGCATTGAAACATGCCTTAGAATCAATTATCTCTTTCAAACGGTTGAGTTCCTCAAGTGCAATGTCCCAGTTTTGCATTAAAATTTCAGCTGCAAGTTTTCCCCACAAGGCACTGAGGCTTCGTTCACTATTAGTGCAGAGAGCTCGGTACTGATAGAGAAAATCTGCTGCACCAGAATAGTTCCCACATTCAAATTGGAATTTGGCATACTGATACAGTGCCTCAATCTGCTCTGGACCAATCTGAATACAAACAACAAGTAAATTTGAGAACATTCCTAGATAAGGGCCAAAGATTAATCAAAATCATATGGTGTACGAACCAAAGATAATATAATTCAAGCTATTTCAGGTACGCTGGATCCAACAAGTCAGATGGTAAAATCAAGTGTTTTTCAGATGAAACGATATTGCATTCTTGGTCGAATGAATCAAATCGCAATTCGAGAGGTCAACCATCAAATTGTTAAATTAGGAAACATATTACGCGAACCCATTGGCCCATTGGATCGCCCATAAGAGAACAGTCCTTAGAATCAAAGGAAAAGAAAATTTCCCATTGTGATGACCAAATAGATATGCTTTGGAGAAGAACTTAAATGTCCAAAACTAATTTCTCTTGCAGGTCTTTCTTTCACCAACAATAATAATAACTCCAATCAATGGAATATCAATGCTAATATGGAAGAGTTTACGGCACTATTGCAGTACTCATCCAAAAGAAAAACAGTTAACTGATAACCCATTAGTTCGATCTTTAGAGAGCACACCGGTCCAGTCTCCATAATCACTCGAGCAATTATAGTATTGAACAAGCAGGTACGATTTAAAGAAAAGCTTGAATGTCCACAGGTTTTTTCTCCCTTCATCCATGAAATGATGAGAAACCAAAGATGCTATAAATTTTATTCTCTGCTTGCAGCAAAACTTGAGTGCTATGAATGGTAGGAATTAAAATCCAAAGATGCTTTAAACTTAAAGGCCATGAACAAGTCGTGAATTATTGTCTGAAAGGCAATCAAGTTGTTCACTGGAACAAGTGCCAGGACACAAAAGAAGGGCATCTAAAGGTCATACAACAAGAGAGTTAGAACCAAAGTTATATTTGTTTTGGGGAGTAGTGTTTTTTGGATATCGTTTATATACAATTGTTTGGTTGGGAGAAGAATTCAGATTTTAGAAATAATTTTTTTCCTCCCTTTAGTAAATGATTTCCCTTTTAAACAACTTTCCATCCAACGAACAAAATAATCCTCAAAGAATGGTTCCAATGAATAATGTCTACGACCAAACTAAACCATGCGAAAGTTAAAGCTAAAAGGGGAAAAGTTTGCAAGTAATACACAACTTCCATAGAAAGCAAGAGCTTCTAGCAGAAGAAAAGAGGAAGTAAGCCTTTCACCCAAAATCATTGCTAGTCAATCAACATTAATACAAAGACGAGAGATTTCAGAGGACTCTTTTCTGCGTTGAATTTGAATCATGAATAAGAACATTAAAGTTCTCGAGGATGCCCATTGGATCGGCCATTGGACAGTACAACCCTTAAAATCGAGGGCAAAGAAGACGTCTCCTTGCATTGAAAACATACATCGGTTTGGGAAGAGCCTTAATGTCCATGACTTTCTCTCTATACAATTCAGTGCATGATGCGAGGATGTGAAATCAAAGGTGTTTTCAATTTGTAGTTTTCCGGCAACAAAACTCAAGTGTCGTGAAATTGCTCACTTAGCTCGGTGGCGGATCTTGAGAAATTTTTATATGGTGACCAACTTAGTATAATTTAAAATAATCAAAAAAAAAAAAACCAAGGCGGCCAAATTAAAATTTAAAAATATAAAAATTAAGTGGTGGTTGCCCCGGATCCAACAGGTCTCAATAAAGATTTTCCATTGACTAAGTTCTATCAAAGGCAATGAAGTTGTTCATTGGTGTATCTTTGCAAAACACAAAAGAAAGGAATTCGAAGTAAATAACAACAATACAATGGTATATAAAAAGTTAAAGAGGTGCTAAAAACCCAATAACCATTTGAAGTCTAAATCCATAACCACTATTACAGAAACCCTCATCTAATTCATCAGTTGTCAACATAAACGGAACACAGATAATTATAATTAAACAAGAACATAAACCAGCAAGCACAGAAGCCAAAAGTGGATAGCATGTTATACAACTAAAAGCATATGAAGCACTCCATTCACACCATATTAGTCCAAACCCACTAAAACTGCATTCTATAGACTTGCAACATGAAATAATACGAGAAACACTTAAGTGGGAAATGCTAATACTCCAATTGTATCTTTTTAATCAGCAAAATTACACACATGAACGACTTAATCTAAAAACCCAAGTCTCCAATGGAAAAAGTTAAAATACCCTCTTCACATTAACAATATACTAGTAGTAAGTAGTATCTCCCAACAGCCACTCTACTGCAGGAGTACAGGATAAATAGTAATAATGCAGCACATACCTCATTTAACAAGAATTATAATCCTAATTACTAATAAGTTTCAGCCTTTCAGGTACCATAAAAGCAAATTTTCAACTTTCATCACAAGAAGTTGTAAATTATGAGAATAGGATAAAGAAATAACCTGATAGCGACCATTTAGCATCTGAAGATTATATTGTTTATCAGCACGCAGTTCCTGGACTTTATCCTCATCCTGAAGGAAAGCAACCAAAGGAGCAGCACCTTCTTCCAATGCCTTCAATCTCGCTACAACTTCAACTCTCCTGTCCACCATATCTACACTCAAACAGATTCTTACTTAGTTGTAAAAAGCGCAAGGCTCACCGGGGCGCTAAAGGCTCTAAGCTTAGGCGCAAGCTTTTTGTTTGCGAGGCGCACTTTTTCGTCATAGCTTAAAAATCAATTTTAAAACATGTATAATACTCCAAACAACATGTATAATACAAGTTTGAAAGCATTTATTATTCTTGCGGTAAACACAATTTTAGCACAAAACTATTATAATGAGAATACAAAGAATTCCAAAAGTTATTCTCTTCTCCAATTGCGTTTTGTTTTTCTTAAAGAAGCAATGATTTTTCGAACTTCATATTCAAGTAAATTGAGTTTCGAGTTTTTCTTTTTCAAACAAGCAAGCATAAGTGAACAAGGAGGCACGCTGGGCGTACAAGGCGTGAAGCGCACCGAGGCGCCCAAGGCGGACGCCTCTTGTAGTGGGCTTTGCCTCACTTAGCCGAGGTGTTTTCAATCGAGTCTGAGCTCGAGGCGCACAAAGCGCAAAGCGAGACGCACCTTTTAAAACTACGATCCTTAGATAACAAAACTAGGTCAAACAGCAACAAATCTAGACCTGAGACTGCCTAGGCCAAGGCATGAGTTGATTTAAAACCCTATTAAAATTGAATTATACAACCTATAACACATAAGAACGGCAACCGAGTTGGTTCAGCATATACAGACTAATATCTTGGTCCTTGGATTCGCTGCTGAACAAAAAAGGCTAAAAAGAATAAACAAAAACCTTAAAGTTGAAAAAATATATATATATATACACCTTGAGGAACATCTTCGGTGCGGTAGAGGCTCTTGTGGATATCCATGGCGTAATCGACCATATTAGTGTTGTTAAGGAGTTCGATTTTGGCTTTCAAAAGCTGTTCCTCGGTGTAAAATTGTCGCTCTTGAAGGAATTCGAGCAAAGGAAATACCAGATGACGGTCTAGATGGGGCGCAATTCTCGGCGTTAGGTCGTAGTCCGCCATTGTTGCTGCTTGCTGCGCGCTGCTGCTGTTGTTGCCTAGGGTTTTTCTACCTCACCTGTAGAAGTGTTCTGTTCGATAGTTTTCTCACTTTTCTCTGTTTCCTTTTTGTTTTTGTTTTTATCATAAAATAATCCGAAAATTAAAATTTATAAAATCTCATATTTATTCTATTGATAATACTTAAAAAAACACTGTATTTGTTTGATTAATACATATATAAAAATCTCACAGTTATTGGTTAATACTGCCTCCAATTCACTACTAATTCTTATTTACTTTATATAATCTATCCAATGCACTTATTCAATTCTTAATATCTCTAATTGTGCATAACTAAAAATTATAAAAAGTTGATAAGAATAATCCTTGCATTGAGATGAATCAAAATCTCACTTGACTATGTTTGAACTTATAGATTAATGATAAAATACAAATTAAAAGTAAGAGATGAATAATATCCAAAAAACAAATGGGACATTAGTGATGAATTGGAGGGTGTATATAGAAATCTCATATTTATATCATTCATTATTCGTATTTTTGATTTAAATGTTAATATCGGTTTTGTGACTCTATACTAATGCAAATACATCGTATGATAACAAAGAGTTCTGATACAATCATGCAATTGTACAAGCTTAAAGATGCGACAAAAATAATCGAAAAGTGCTTTAGATAAAAAATAATATAAAATCAAAAGATGAAATTATTATTTGATTTGAAAAAAATTAGATTTTATAAATTTTAATTTTTCAAAAATTAAAAACTATTTAGGAGTATTATCTGTTTAAAAACACTTTGACCTTGAATTTATGGTGAGACAAAATAATTTCCATTTTCAATAGTTCTTATTGATATATATTATGTCTTGTAAGTCGACGGGATTAAAGATTTATAGTATTTTGATTTCGAATTATAATATACTATAGTAAAATGCCTTATAAAATCATACACAGTATTTGCGAAGCTGCATATAATGTTTGCTACCAATGGTCAACCTGAAACAATTTCTTTGTTAGTGTTATCATTAGGAATAAGTATGCGTATATTCGATCCCCAAACTCCACTGTAGATGTAAGCCACTTAATAACATTGGGATAATGAGATGTTATTGTTATTGATCAATATTATTTACACTTTAAATTTAAAAACACTTCTATCAAACAAATAATAAACTTACAGTTTGAAAAAGCTAAAAAAAGTTGTTTTACATTAAATGACAAACTAGTATAAGCTCTATATATTTAGATATTTATAATTTTTAATTATAATTTTGTAAATATAGTATGTGATTACTTTAAAACAGTAAATATACATTGAACCAATTAAATAGAAATAGTCTTATCATAAGATCAACTTAATTGAGAGTTTAAGTACGTTTTAAGTCTCTTTTAATTTTATTTACACAATTAATTTTTTACGATTTTTGTATATCATAACATAACTTTGTGGTTGAGCTAGTCGATGCTTGTAAATAGTCAAGTGATTGCCTAGATCTTCATGTCAAATTAAATAGTTTAGTTGATTGGAACTTAGCTTTCAAGTCATTTAATGTAGTGTTTGTAAACAAATATTTCATTTCAAATTATGAATTTCAATTATGAGATCATAAATCAAGAATTTAAGAATACGAATTCTTAGTTGAGGCGGGCTTTACAAAAGACCTCTCCAATATAGGCTGACCCATATTTCAAATTTTTTTTTTTAAAAAAAAAAAAAGAAACTGTCTCACGCACGTTTCCTAATCACTCCCATATAACTTTTCAACTTCCATTTTAATTTTTTTGCCTAACAAAACCAATGAATTTTCTCAAAGCACTGAACTTCCATTTCAACTTCCCTCTGAATTTCACTTGCTTTCAGTTTCTTTTTCTCAACTTCTTCATTTTCAATTTCAAGCTTTTTCATTGTCGTGCTTCAGTTCTCTTTCTCATCTTCACCATTTGCGGTTTTCATCAAAGATATGTATTAGGAGTTTTATCCTTTCCATTTGCGTGTATCAAGCTTTTATTTTTTATTTTAATAACTTCACCATTGTCGTATCATCTTCACCATTTCCATATATTGGTGTTAAATTTGGTGCTTCATCTTCACCATTTTCGTTTTTAAAACTTCCATTTTAATTTTTTCAGGTTTAATTGTGTTATATATTAGTTGGAATTACAATTCTGTGGTTTTTTTATTAAAGCTTCATCAATGATGGAAAACAATGATGTTGAAAAAGACAACAAAATTGAGACTAAAAAAGGAATATGAGTTCGTGTTTTAACCTAATTAAAGTTTGTAGTTTAATATTTTATTATTTTAAATTTGTTTGTTTTTCAATTTTACTTATTCTTGATTTTAGGGTTTAAAAAATGGAAAAGATAAGTGATGTTGTCTTGACTTCTATTCGCAAAGAAAATTAAAAAGGTTCCTTCTAAGAATCAAAATGACAACCCTCAATAGTCAAAGATAACTGATTAAATATCCAAACAAGGGCTTATAGTAGTTGAAATTATAATATTATGTATTTAGATTCATAATTTTGTGTATTTGGGTTTATAATAGTAGTATCTGTCGTATTATTATGTATTCATATTTAAGATTATGTTGGAATTATAATAGTGTATATTTGAATTTATAATATTGTGTATTTGGATTTATAATATTGTATATATGCGTTTATAATAGTATGTATTTGTGTTTATAATTGTGTATAGTTTATAATATTTTAATTTATAAAGTAATGTTATAATACCAACAAAATAATGTTATACCCCCAACTAAATAATGTTATAATCACAAATAAACATGTTATAACCTCTAATAAACTATGTTATAACCCCATTAAACTATGTTATAACCTCAACTAAATAAGGTCATGCTCCAACTACATTATAAAACCAACTAAAAATGATATAACCCACACTACACAATGTTACACTCTCATCAACATCAACATATGTCAAATGTTCACAGTTATAATACCAATTATATTATGGTATAACTACAAATATATGTTCTTATAACACAAAATATATTATGTTATAACCCAAATATATGTTGTTATAGCCCAAAATATATTATGTTATCCCAAATATATGTTGTTTTAACACCAAATATATTATGTTATAACCCTAAATATATGTTGTTATAACCCCAAATATATTATGTTATAATTTCAAATATATTATGTTATAACCCTAAATATATTATATTATAACCCCAAATATATTATGTTACTATACAATGTATTCCCAATTACATCAACCTATTTCAAATATTCATAGTTATAATTCCAATTATATTTTGGTAATATCTCCAAATATATGAATTTATAATTACAAATGCTTTTATTACGATTCTCCAAAAATTAGCTATAGTTGTCTTCTTCAACTTTAACTACTTTGAAAACAATTGTGAAATTTGATACAAATTCAAATTTAAAAATTTTTGATTTGCCAAATAATAAATTTGAACTAATTTCAAATTTTCAAATGAATCATCATTCATAAACATGGCATAAAAATTTTTTCATTCGCCGCTAAAGAATCCTCCTCATGGTGAATATTAAACCTTCTACCAAAAAGATAGAAGAGAAAGTATGTAACCACCCGGAATGTATATTAAACCTTGTCAAAGACGGTCTTTTTGAGAGACCATTCTTAATTGATCAGCCCATTATCATCTTTTAGGTTAATTAACCTTTAATAGGTTGGGCATGAGAGACGTCTCTCAAAAAGACGGTCTCTCAAGAGACTGGCTGTTTTCTCAGTGAAACAAGCTCAAACAAAAAACTTATATTCTCATAATATGTTTAAATGAACTATTTAACCCGTATATAAGGCGCATCTCTTACTGAGGCCGTCTCGTAAAAGGAAATATCCCATCTTTTAAGGAGTCTTCCGTCAAAGGTCCATCCTCTTAAGATAATTGAATTATAGCTAAACTTAGCAAATGACATTCCAGCATACAGGCTTCTTCAACCAAATTCTGATATTTTAACACAAGCAACCTTTGACATTGCACAACCACATCAAGATAGAGCTAAATGAAGGAACCGACTTGCCCTCGGTTGTGTAAAGTTAAGACTAAACCCTATTTTACAATTTTCCGCGGTTATTTCATAAAGCGGTCACACCCCCGAGGTCGGGAAAACAAAATAAAGAGACGGAGGGAGTATTTGATCGGGAAAACAAATGATTCGTTATTGTATTAAACACAAATAATAAGCCGTTCTTTTTCTTTAGGGTATATAAATTTAGAAAACGAAAACAGTGAAATCCAGTTGAAATCCGGAACCTTGAGTGTCAAAGACCTCGGTCTTGACAACTAGGCCACGACCTCATTGGCTTCAATATAAACAAGATAAATAAAATACCGATCACACACTTAGTTAGGCTACCATACGCTCATAGGTACTACTGTCGAAAAAGCTATCAGTCAACTCCCGACCCATTGTCTCGATAGGAAACAATAAGACACATATCCCGGAAACTAATACCACACTCGTAAATAGGATAATGGAAAGAGTTTGATGACATCCGTGTACCAAGCTTATTGCAACCAACGGAGCGATCATTCCACCGATTCTAGCCATTGAACTCCCTAGTCCGACACCAGTACTCCGCACAACCGTTGGATATATCTGCATTAACAAGATATGTGAGACTTGTCACTTGCTTTAAAAGAAAAAAAAATCGGAAACACTCATAAACTACCTTTTTGATTTTGTGCTTGTAAATCGTCATTGCTAACCTAATTGTATTATAACGACTTACCTCAGGAGCATATAAAAACATGAGTGTGAAGGATCCCATAATGCATGCGCGAGCTCCAAATAGGAGTGCTGTTGTTAGACCATCTGGCTGATGCGTCACTAGCGGCAACATGAAGACGAAACACAAAAACAGCAAAGCTGCCATTGAAACCTTACGACCAAGTCTATCGACAATGACGGCAGCTAGGATAAGGCCCGGAAGCTCTAAAGCAATTGAGAGGCGAGAACAACTTAGTCAGTTTTCTTGAGATTTTATACAACAGCAACAACATTCTATTCCCCTAATGCCATAAATGGCTCCCACATAAGTGGTGGGGAGAGGGCAGGGCGGATGTTCGCAATTTTACCCCTAAAAATATCATCTGCAACTTCACATAGATAAGAAGGGCAAATGATTTTGTAGGAATAGGTTAATCAATCATAGTATTAGCCTATGTTACTCAGACTCTTCATTTTGATTCACGTACCCGTGTCCGATCCTTAATGCTTAGACATTGGTATGGCACTTAAACACTTCATTTTAGGTGTAAAATTGAATATTTAGACGTATCTGACACTTGGGCACGTATTGGTATCCAACATTAGTACCCGAGTCCAAGTAACATAGGTATTAGCAAAGCAGATGATACCAAATATAAACTTACGTACCGGCGAAGCTAGTAATAAAGACATTCATGTAATTGATATCGGCAACCTCTTGTGAACCGATTTGTCTCAAATAGCATGTACTATCGGTCTTGTTTAACTCGGTGGTCAGAAGCACAAGGCCGTAGTAAGTAAAGGCATTTCCGAAGAACACCACCCACAAAAGCAAGGTTGACCTAATTAATTTCGGTGAAAGAAGCATCGACAAGGATTCAAGGATTCCGGTATGTGATCCATCGCCCTTGGAAGGCGTGGCAGCTGCATCATGTACACTTTGCAACAATGGTTTACGCTCTGGAGGTAGACCACTTAATTGCTCGATCTCGACATCGGTACAAAGAACACCGGGTGGTAACTCTCCCTTATTATGTTTCGATATTTTCTCTAAGATTTGCATAGCGCCATATTTTTCTCCTTTCAAACACAAGTACCTCGGTGATTCAGGCACCACAACATAAAAGACGAGCAAAAGAAATGCCGGTAATGCAGAAAGGCCAAGCAGCCACCTCCATCCCCACCTCGGCATAATAATCTGCCGAAAAGATAGGTGAAGATAATACTTAGAAACCGAAGGTAACACCATTCAAGTATGTGGTAATACATAATTGTTGATTGAAGTAAGACTTTATAGTACTCATATAAATGGTATCACAATGTAACATCCCTCAAGATTTTAATTTATAACTTATACTTTAGGCCAAAGTAAGAGGTCGAGGGTCTCACTGACCGCAACCTCCTCATCGCTTTTGACAAGGGTATGGTTTACCGTCATCCAACACTCGGCAAATCATAGCTTGTATAAGCGGAATATACTGGGTATGATGACGATGATGATGGTGATGATGATTATGACGACGACGACTTTAGGCGAAAATAGCATGAAATGAACAAATTTTAGTTTAGGTCACCGTATAAGATACAAGTACATACAAAGAAAAACAAAACCCACGATAGAAAACGATACACCCAAGTAAAACAACAGATAGTAATTGCACAGATCATATAACAATTGCATCAGTTAGCCATTTTTTTCATTCATGGCCCCTGATAAGAACAGCATTGATGACCTGCCTTACCAAATTGTAGGGTCTTCCCCATTGTTTATCGAGAATCTCTAATTTCTCGCATCCAATTGAAATAGTAGGCAGCAGTACTAAAGGTAAGGTAGCCTTGCAATCATGGGTTTTGAAGCTTTAACCTTTCAGCATTTAATAAATCAACCAACCACATTAGACCACAAACAAGAACGTTAAGAAATTCTCGGCAATTCATAAGGATTTGTTGCTAATTTTCTAAGATTTAGAATACTTCTTCTGTCCCTTTGATTTTCCCCCACGTGTCACCAAAAGCACTCGGATCTAAAATTTGCGGGAACTAAATAAAAGGGACAGAAAGTAATGGACTTGAATCTACAATCCAAACAAATACACACGACAACTAAGTCTCGATGTTATTATAGATGTTCTTGCATATATCGGGAACAGCCAACCAGGGATCAAGCAAGGTGCTCATAGTGAAAATTTGAAGAATTATAGAAAAAAATACGAGAAAGCTTTAGAATTGCGGTACCAGCATGGCCGTCGATTAGCAAGGGCAAAGCGGCCTATCGCCCAAGGCCTAAATTTTTTATGGCCAAAAAAATATATGTTCATCTACAAAATTGTTATTAACTTGAATTAAATTTAGGTATAATTTACATTTTTTTGCTATGTGAGTATGAGTTATTAGGACTTTTTTTATAAAATAGTTGAAATATCAACGATACAAAACAAAACGAGTATTATATTATCACTAATTCTTAAATGAGACAGTCTCACAGTGAGACCATCTCTTTTGGGCTGACTCAATATACATTTTTTTGCCTTAAAGTACTCACTTATAACGTTAAAGTGATTACTTAAAATTTTAAAATAATTACTTTTTATAGTTTTAGAGTAATAACTTATAACCTTAAAACGATTACTTACGATCTTAAAGTAATTAATTAAAATAATGGAATTATATGGCCCGTCTCATGGTGAGACAGTCTCATACCGGACTGTTATATTATTTATTATTCCATAATTTTTTAAGAGTCTTTTATCTTTCGCTCTAGAGCCCAAAAATGAACGAGGCGCTGTACAAGTAAATTTGGAAGATGAAGACTTCATTATTGCTATATAGCCTTCATTTTATCCGAACAGTTAATTTTCAAATGTAAAAAATGAAGGCGACAGTATGAAGGGAACATATTCCATATATTCATAACATAGAGAATTATCGAAAAGTCAATAACATACCCATGCTAAGGTGGCCTCAACAACTGTACCGATTGTCCAAAATCCTTGGAATATAATTAACCAAGTACCCCTTCTCGGCGCAGGAACAAACTCTAGAAACCAAGCCAATAACACTGGACCACCGCCCACACCAACGCCAACCAAACAACGACATGTTATCAATGTAATGTAGTTCGGGGCGAATGCACTTAGAAGACCAGCTGTGGAAGTAATCATTGCTGTACCCAAAAACCCTTTCCTGAAATACAAAAGAAAATGATAAATTTGTTGTTGGGCTTGTACACAACAAGACCCAGAGAAGAATTGACTGCACACAAACCCGATGAAATTTCATCCTAAAACCGAGGAGTAATCCAATCGATGTAGGATCACATGTGGGTTATTTTCCAACAAAAAGAAAGACATCCTAAAACCAATTGTTATTTTACAAGTAATGATGTAAGCGAATATATATTAGTGAAATGCGTGCACAAGTGCTTCCGCTTTCTAAAAAACCTTAAAACTTACACACCTGAGGCATCAAGTAATCTTATTCAAGGATTCTCGTGTTTTTAGCTTGACACGTAGTTATACAGAACAAATCTATATTTATGTGGGTAAGATGTTCCAACTCTAATGCATCCATTCGAAAGCAAGAATCTTAATACTGCTAACAAAAAGGTAATTTTTTCATAAATTCAAATTGTTCCTATTTTGGAGGATTCGAAAGACAACTATGGATTCGAAATGATAATCTAACCCTAACCAAAGGTCAATTAATGCTTGATCACCAAGATTGGAAACTCATATCTTGAGTCAAGCATTACATCAACTTTAACCAAATTTTCCCTTAACTCAGTGGATCGAAAAACAGATATCAACTGAGAAAAAGCCGACAAGACCACCGAGTAAGTTATGTAATCCCAATAAGCAAATTAACATCCACATATAAACTACATCAATTTATAAATTTTTTTTGACCTAGAAAGCTCTCACATATTTCTCGAGTCAAGGCAAATGTAGCAAGAAAAGAAATAAATATCGCAGGATGTACCTTCTTCCATATCTATCAGAAACAAGTCCCCATGAATAAGCCCCAACCAACATGCCCGCGAAAACCACCGTTGTGATAAGACTCTCTTGCTCCGAAGATAGCTGCCATTCAGTCTGTACTGCTGGCCCTACAAATGAAAGAATCATCACCTCCATGGCTTCCGAAATCCATCCGAGTCCAGCATATATCAGAATTAGAGATTGGAATTTCCCAAATCCCAAGCTCAAAAGAGCATCATCCATGCTATAAACTTCTGTTCGATCCGCCATCTACCAATAAAAAGAAAACAAATTAAATGCATTGATTGATCCATAAATTTATGATCTAAGTTAGAGAACATAAATTCCCTCAAAAAAAAAAGTTAGAGAACATAAATTATTGTAAAATGTACAATAAACATTCTCAATGACATGGGCATTACTAAATTAGCAAATCCTAATGAATCATGACTGTCCTTAATTGTAAAACATGATAAGAATATTATCCCTAAGCCCACCAAAAAAGTTACTTAACCCCTAATAGACATGAAATTCCCATATCCCAAGCTCAAAAGAGCATCATCCATGCTATGAATTTTCACTAATTCTCTAATGAGGCCATCTCACCGAGAGACGACTTTAATTGGATTAACCCAAACTTTTAAAAAAAACTATTTTCTGTACAAGTGGGAATTCAGTTTTTATTGTCTTTTTAATGTTTTTTTACTAATGGACCTTTTATATGACCCATCTTACGGTGAGACAGTCTCATATAAGACTGACCGATAAATTTTAGTTCGATACGCCATCTACCAATAAACAGAAACCAAACTAATTGCATCCATTAAACAGAAACCAAACTAATTGCATCCATCCAAAAAACTATGATCTTTGGTAAGAGTACATAGATAAACAACATACTTCATAAAATTCTTATAAATGTACAATAAATTTCTCAATGACATGGGCATTACTAAGAATCAACAAATCTAATAATCCATCAAGATTGTCATTATAGGCAAAACCAAAAAACCTACAAAAATCATAATATTTATTTATTATTGTAAATACATGAAAAATAAAATCATCCCTAAACCCACCAAAAAAGTTACTTAACCCCATTTAGACATAAATGAATGTCAATTTTCAAATTAAATGCAAACAAAATTCATGGGATATTAACAGCAAAAAGCAAAATTGAAGACAACAGTTGATTAGTTTCACATGTGGAAAACTTTACATGTGAAAGACAATGACACCTTCAATTTCCTGTAACAGTCAATTATTATGATTAATTAATACAAAATTAATACAATTAATGAAATAACTATCAAAACCCAACAAAATTATCAATCTTTTAATTAATTATAATTTATGCAAAATTAATACAATTAATGAATTAAGTACCAAAACCCAACAAAATTATCAGTCTTTCTAGTTGATACTCGATGATTCAGAGTAGGAGAAGATGCAAAAACAAAAAAGAATTGATTTTTACAGAAATTAAATCAAAAAATGGATTTGTTCATCAATGATATATCAACAATTAAATATTAATATTATAATTTTGTGTTATATTTTATACAATTCGCGGGTTTTTAATTTGATGACTCGAATTATAGCCTAAACTGACCCGAATCTAATTTAAAGGTATGAAGATTAAAAAGAAAAAGAAAGAACAAGAAATAAAAAAAATCATACCTTGGTGAGAAAATTAATGGTGAAAGATGATTCCGGAAACAGAGAAGACAGAAAGCAGGTTGATTTATACTAGGTTGATTTTTGAGAAGCAAGACCACAAATCCACAATAATGGGATGATTACATTCAAACGAATAGTAATATTTTCAGGAAAATACTTCCAATTTTGAAGGCTATTTGTATGATATATTGTGGGTCCTTCTCATTTTCCTTTTTGATTATTTTTCCAACATAAACTAAATAGTCCTATTATTAAATTATATACGATGTAAAATTTAATGTCTTATGTGACATGCTACGATATCAAGCCACATGGGTCAAATCTCAAATGCTATACAAGTATTTGTAATTATAAAATAAAATAAAATAAAATATAATCAGTCAGTCTTATATGAAACCGTATCACTAGAGATGCGTTCATATAAGTAAGTCTATTTCTCTAAGTAATCACTTTAAAATTGTAAGTGATTACTTTAAGGTTATGAGTGATAACTTTAAGGCTATAAAAAGTCATCACTTTAAGAATAAAAGTAAATTGGGTCAACCTAATTAAAATGGTCTTTCCGTGAGACCGTCTCATATGAGAATTTACGAAATAAAATTGAATATACTCCTCCCTCTTAGGATAATAGGAAAATCGCAAATTCTTATGAGAGACGGTCGCTTTGAGAGACCATTTCTAGTTGGGTTGACCCATAAAGAAAAATATAAAGTAAGTAGGTATTAAAAATATTGTAAGTAGGCATTTAGAATATTGTAAGTAATTAAGTACTTACTCGATAGGTATTAAGTTTATTATAAATAAGCAATGAGGATATTATAAGTAAGCATTAAGAATATGGTAAGTAGGCTAAGTTTCTCGGTAGGCATTAATAATATTGTAAGTAAGCATTTTAAATACGTTTTCGGTGGACATTAAGTATATTGTAAGTAGGCATTAAGGATATAATAAGTGGACATTAAGGTTTGATGGGTTGGGCCTGAGAAACATCTCTCAAAGAAATGATCTTTCAGGAGGCCGGTTGTAAAAAAATAGATAAAATCGTTATTTTTACGAATAATACTATTATTGTTGTACCGTACTCTAAAATAGTAGCAAAAGGAATTTTTTTTTTTTTAAGAAATAGGTGGATTTTGTTGGATTGTGCTATAAAAAGAAGTAAAAAGGAAAACTGTTTTTTTAAAAGGCGCATATTGTTAGATTATGCTCTAAAATCAATTTTTTTTTCTATTGTTAATAAATTTTTATTAGTCAAATAACTCTAATTCTGACTAAGACAAGCTCAGGGTCTGAATTCTCCTCTTTAGAACCTCATTAATTAGTGATTACTTATAAGAATTAACTCTTGTTTTAGTAGTAATATAAACCGTTTTCTCGAACGAAACCTGAGTTCGATTCTCATCATCTCACTCTAGTATTCTCCTCCCCTCGGCCTAATTAACCCGTGTAAAAGTAATACTCTCTGTTAGCATTTGTCCAATGTGTCTTTTATATACATAAATGAAAATTTATTGTCAAAATTTAATACTATAATTGATAAATTTTATTTATTTACTAAGAACATATAAAAACTGACCCTACTAAATATCCACTCTTCAAGGCAATCGTGCAATAATGTTTAGTTCTAGTATTGGGAATGGGGAGTGACGTGCCTACATTTTCTTCTTAACAACAGAAGTCTATTTCTTTATTGGATTAGATCGGTACATGCATTAAACCTATCATATTGTCACCACTAGTTCTATTTAGTATTCTCCCGTCTTAATCATTATTTTGCCCAATTTCCAAACATTCTCGATACCGGCTCATCGTGAAACGAGTTCATATTAAAAGTTCATTATATTAAAATTTTTATTATTAAGCTATTTAACCTAAGTATGAAGCATATCTCACGGTGAGACCGTCTCGTATAAGAATTTGTAATTTACAAATACTTCTAGTAAAAACGAATATAATAAGTAAAAGTAATGAGATCATGTTTCAAAATAATACAGCAAACACTAACTTTTTATTGAGATCGTCTCGAGACGATTTTAATTGAATCAGTTTAAACTATTTAAAAAAATAACCACTTTTTGTATAATTGAAAATTCAATTTTCATTATTTCTTTTATGTTTTTTACTAATAAACTGTTTGTATGGACCCTTCTCACGATAAAATAGTCTTATATAAGACTTATTTTATAGCAAAATGAATCACAAGCACTAAAATAGAAAATTTAAAAATTTGAGAGGAGTGAGGGACTAATGACAAAACAACAAAAGTCATTTGATACTCATGTTTCATTATTGGTGTGTTTTTTTTTCTATGTAAACATGATCAAGAATCTTATCTTAAATAAATAAAGAAAAAGGAAAAAAATAAACTAACAGCCTGTGTCTTCCTCCTTGTGCCACGAAATCAGTCATCGATGTTTTGGTTAAGGTGTTCCATCATTACAGTAAAGATAGGCTAATAACATCCCTTTGACCCAATTTCGGGTATAACTATCGGCTTAAATTTTTGATCGAGATAATTTCTTAATAATATTCAAATCATTGTTATTAATTCAATACTCATTTTTTTATATGGTTGTTGATACATTTGTATGAAACTTAATATATTTCATAAAAAAATTATAAAATATGTATAAATAAAATTCTACAAGTGGAAGTAAATTTAACAAGATTTCACATTAATATATTTTAAGTTTTAAATATTAATAAAAAATCATATATAAATTTTTCACTCCTTACATGGAGTAGAGTATTTTGTATTCCTTGTAAAAACATTAATAAAGACCGAAGAGAATATATAATTAAAAATATAACTATAATTATTAATATAAACTTTTAGTTCAGTTAATTACTTGACATCTTTTTGATTTTTTTTTCGGAGTTTCTAAACGTGAACATACCTCAAAGACTCAATACAAAGCGTTAAATGGAATTGATTTGGTATCGAAATCAAACAAAACTCTGAACTAAAACATGAAATTGTATATGTAAACCAAATTGGATTGGGTCAAACCATTTTGATGTAGTTTGATTTTGTTTAATTTGCAATTGTGTAGGAAAAATATTCCAAGTGTAAGTAAGTATGATATATTTTGGGATTTTTGTCATCAGTTTAAACTTTTGTTAAGTTACTTTCTTGACATGATATTAAAAATCAACATGACAAGAGATTAAGGGTTCAAATATCAACCACTTCACAATTTCAAGTAAAATATTTCGCACCGATATGAGAAGGGCATGTATTACATCAACACTTCTAACTCTAAAGGGCTTAGAATCGCTAAGTCATTTTATATATTTTTCTGCAAATTTTATATTTTGAGACTTTTACCATCAGTTTGAACATTTGATTGATATTATTAACAATTTCATTTGCTCTAGTGGGCACATTTAGCGTTCCTCAAAGAATGAAAATGTTGCCATATCAACGATTTTAAACTCGAATGATGATAGTACAGTTGACAATGTAAAAAATTAAGCTAAAGTTAGAATTTTGATATAAAAACTCAAGACAAACAATGCAGCGTTTGATAAAATACCTTATTGCACAAATTTAATTTATTTTTGCATATTTAGAGGGTTAAATATTCAAACCATGTGATATTAGTTTTTGATAAATAAGTTGCTTATAATAATTTATTGTTTTTAATAAATTATTTTAGAACAAGTTGTCATAACAATGAGTTTTAATAACTGATCAAATCAACTGATAAAATTATTAAGGAAAAATTATCGTGAATAATACAATCTTTCGTTAATTTTCCTATAATAACAACAATTTTTGATTAACCATAAATAATACCAACTTAAAGGTTTTTTTTTCTAGATAATAACAAGTTTTGTTTATGAACTTAATCACAATTTTATTTGTCATATAATCTCTTATAGTTTAATTTAACATGTTAAAATATTCAAGGTAAACATCACCCTAAATCAATGTTATTCATGGTTAATTTAACATGTTGAATCCCCTACTGCCAAACAACCCCCAACATATTTTCCTACTGTTTGATTTCATTACCATTATTATAGGAGATTTTGATCTTCATTCATGTCACCACTACTCCGAGCCCGCCATTACCTTTCCCCCAAATTCAAACAACTAATTTCCCTCTCTAATCCAACTTTAAAATTCAATTTCTCAACAATTAACAATGTCGGGGAAGATACAATTCCAGCAAACCCTCCTCCAATACGGGTCGGAACCACCGAATCAGCAGGTCGAGGAGTTTTTGCAACTCGAAGAATTGAATCTGCTGAGCTTATTCATACTGCAAAACCCGTGATTTCTCACCCTCTTTTATCGAAAATCGACAGTGTTTGTTACCTATGTCTTAGGAGATTAAACCCTAATGATTCTCATATTAGGGTTGAACCCTTTTGTTCTCAAGAATGCCAACAACAAGCTAAGGTAATTTAAGTATATTTTGTAGATTTTTTTCCATATAACGATGCCCCAATAAACTCAAATTGTATGAATTCACAAATGATCGTCCGTTTAAACTCGATTTTTCTTAAAAAATGAAGCAAATAGAATTTATGAGGTTCTTAATGGTGTATAGATAGTGTTGTGATGATTAATGATGTTACAAGGAAAAGCATATTGTTCTCAGTGGTTTTGAACTGGGATGCAAGAAAAAAATGGTGTTTGGGAAAATACATTTTTGACGTCTGTATTATGAAAATTTGGGTTTATTGGAGCATTATTTTGGGAAGAAAAAATATATTTTATATGTATTCTTGTGATTTGTATGATTAGATTTCGAATATATGGGTTGCATTATCTTTGATTGCTTATGGTTCTTGTGATGTATCTCAGTATTTGCATTTTGTACTTTTTGATTGGAATTTTAAGTTAGTTGATATGATTATGATTAGATGTTTGCAGATTTTTTTAGTTTGGTCTATTCTCTGTAAGCAATTATATAAACCTTTAAGGCTGGCTCCATCTAAGGAAAACTGTTTTGGTTGCCATTACATGGTTGAGTTGAATCTTTGTTTGCTGAAGAGGAATTTTATCAATCATATGGCCATGCTATGTGGTGATATGTTGTCCGTGAAGTACCTAGGTCATTGTATTGAAGTCAAGCAAGAGTTTATATTTTAGAATGTAAGAGATTAAGCCGTTTGCTGCAAAGATACCGTTCATCAGTTGTGCTACATTACGAACTAGTGAGAGAATTCATTGTAGTCAAGCAATTTCTTAAAAGAAGTAAACCTAAAATTGTTTCAGCAAACAAGGGTCAAATTACAATGATGTCGTTTTGTGAAGTTACTAAACAAAAAGAGGATGAACTGCGCGAAGAATTTCTTAGGGACATAGTTAAACTCTCACCCTGAAGTTGGTAGTTTTAGACTTACAAACAAACATTTTTGAGCCGGAGTATTGAGCAACTTTTAGTAAGTGTCCAAAATGTTGTAAAGAATCCAATGATTGAAAAGATATTGAAGCAACAACGGCAAACAAGTTTCAAAAGTCTGCAAGAATCTTTTGGCATCTTTGAGGTGAATCTGGCACATGATTTTGTGGGATTTTTGAGCTGCTTCTATTTGGATGGACTTTTAGAAGTTTTATCCTCTAAACCTCCTCTAAGAATTTTTTGGTCTAACCGCTTTAAGTATGACCATTCTTGTTAACGTTGCCTGAATTTGTAGCTAGTGAAGAGATTCAAAAGTTTGAATCAGTAGTAACCAGCTTGTCCCATGCCTTTCCTTTGTATAGTCTTTTCTTGAGCCTTTTTGAAAGTGCTCAAGTACAAGTGATTTGCTTTTCATCACTTGTTATATTATAGTTGTGAGTGACCTCTCCTAAACAGAGCTCCAATCCATGGCTTTATAAGCCACATAAGGTGAAATATATTGCATTCTAAGAAGTTTTAAGTCATGATTTTCATTTTCTTCCTTTGAATGTACAATAGGTCTTTATTTTCAACAGAAATTTAGTCCCTGACAAAATGGTAAAACATTGTATACCTTTTTTTAGGGTTAAACTCACTTGGAACTGAAGTATACTTTTACGCACTCTCAGGCATTTTATGAGTTAGAGAAGAAAGCAGATTGGTCCACTTACCACAATTACTGCAGGTCTGTAATACTCTTGACCTTTTATAATCATTTTTTATAGTAGTATATTTCTTTGTTTGCTATTTCATTCAGATCTGTTATTGATCTGTTTGAACTTTATAGTTTGTTCAATTCCTTTTTGAACATTATACCTTTGATATGTATTTATTATAGTCTTGGCAAAGTTTTTGTTTAAATGGCTAACATTGAAACTGTTGCATAACGATGTTTGTGAAGAACTCTAGGTTTGAAATATCCACTTTTGGTAAAGCGCTTGGCTTGCATGGTGATAGCTGGAGCAGCATCTACAGACTGTATTAGCATACTTCAACCTGCTCATATACTTCCTGAGGTGATTCCATTACTACAATACTCAAAATCTGAATATAAGCATTTGCAATTTGAATCAACAAAAATAATATTAGTTGCCTATCCTTGCTAGCTTGTAGTTTAATGTTCGAAATATTTTGCTTGGACAAGTGGGAAATTCGTTTTTTTTCATATGAAGGAGGCATGCATCATTGATTTGATGTCAACATTAGGGTTACCGTTCATTTCACGTAATTTGTTTGTGTTCTTAGGAGGAGCAGGGTTGTAATACCTAAAGTTGGATCTATTTTTAGCAATATACCCAATAGTTGGGTTTATTTAAAAATAAAATAGGGGGATTTATTTTCAGCGATTCAAACAAAGTTTGGTTTATAAAACATGAGAAATCTTGGGCAATGGTTCAGTTGGGTCATGATTGTGATTTGTGATTATCTAAGGAAATCAAGGAGCGGTATTAAGACAATTAATGTGAGGCTTGTGGAGTTTTTGTAAGATGGTATGTGCTACAAAAAGTTCATTCCTAGTAGATATGATCAGATGATGTATTTTTAGGACTTGTTGCTTAAAATTCCCGATTCTAGGGACATTATTTTAAAGTATGGTGTTTCCTCGTATGCATTTGTATCCTTCTTTGTTGACTTGTGACTCATACTGTAGGGTTGATGACATGCACTTCGTATATATTCGTTGCATGCCCAACATTTATTACTTTGACTTTTGCAAAACTTTCAAAAATGTTGAGATATACTGTTGGGGTATGTTTGGAGTATGGGAAATAAAGTGATGGGATTTTGGTTATAATCTCAAAGAAAACAAAGTTCAATTTTGTTTTTCATATATGTTAATGGGATTTGAAGGGTTGTTGAAGTGCAGATCAACACCATTCTGTGAAGTTATTGCTTAGGGGGTGGGAAGAGGCTGACTTAGGGGGTGGAAACTGGAAAGGGATCATATAGCTATTAAAGAAAAAGACTAGTGAAGTCCTATTATATGATACATTCGCATAACACCTGTTAAATTAAATAATGGCTTGACTTTAGTTCTTTGAAGATTCAAGCAATGTTTAAAAAAGGTCAAGGATCACTAAGGCCTGCGTTTGTCGAGTGACTTTCACAGATATTTTAACCACAAATTGGGTTTGTGCAATAACTCAATATTGCTTTCAGCAGACAGCAAATGAGCTACCTATGGCTTAGATAACTTTATCTAGCGACCTTTTCTTTTAATCAGGTTAGTGTTTCCGTCAAACCAATCTATGCTGGTGAAGACTCATTGCCTCATTGGTATGTTTAGCACCTGACTGAGAACTGAGCAGTTGGAATTCTGATAAATGGGACAGCAAAAACATTGACAAATTCGTTTTACTTTTGGAATTCTTCTGTTCAGTGCAAGTATCTAAATCTGAATTTTTTTTGCACTGTATTCTAATGATATTTGTTCTAACTAATAATTGACATTTTGGATATTTTAGCTATTGCTTATGATAATTAATGTATTTATATGGTATCAAAGTATTGTGCTAGTGAGTTAGCACTTAGCACATCATGGATGTCAGATTAATTTTCTCAATCCTTTGTTGAGACTTAATTTACTGTTTCAAGTCAGTAGAAAAAACAGGAAAAATGGAGGAATTAGAACTTTGTTTATTTTGCTAAAGTGGACCCTCTCAACTCTCAAGCCTCAGTTTCCTAGTGTAGTATATGTTGCCGAATATGTCTTATTGTATGATTTCAGATAGAAGTGGAATATACCATGCTGAGAGATGCACTTGAAGAAATGAATATGGTGAAAAAAAGCTTAGAATGTATCCTTTATTGGAGTTTCTTGCTTATCATCATTTACACATGAGATTTTGAATGGAAATTCTTGGAGCATCTGTGATTTTTTTGACAAGACTAGTTTTATCAGAGCAATGGTATGCTGATGTGTTGGCTCGAATACGTATTAATGCATTTCGTATTGAAATGGTTGCTGGGTCATATGATGATATTCATACAATGGCAGCAGCATCAGTAGAAGCTGAAGCTGGAGTCGGAAATGCTGTTTATATTCTTCCTTCATTCTACAATCATGATTGTGGTTAGCCCTATGCCTATCATTTATAGTGTTTAAATCTTGATCCAGTTCTGTTGTGTGTGTGATTGGAGCATGTTTAGAAAATGTGAAATTATTTCCGTGTACTTTGAGTGGAACATGTACCGCTGTTTGACTCAGAACTGTGTAGAGTATAGGTTGGAGCTTATATAAAGAGCACATTTTGATACTTAAGCACATTCCTTTTTTACTTACACTTATGAAATTAGGAAAACTTTTGAGGGACTTCAAAAATGCCCATAATCTTGTGAACCCTGTGTACATTTGTTAAGCAGATATGCTATGAGTACAAATAGAGCATATTAAAGAATCTATTCAATATTTTCACAATTGATACTAACGGAAAGAGATGCCATTGCAGATCCAAATGTGCATATTATATGGATGGACAATGTTCATGCAAGGCTGAAATCACTCCGGGACATAGAAGAAGGTTTGTTTTAGTTCATTGTTACTCATACTACCCATGTAAATAGACATACTTCCTTTTCTTTACCATAAGTTCAATGTGGGTGGGACACTACATGGTCACCAGATGAGGCCTTGAGCTTCATTTTGTCATTTGACCATCAATAGGAGATAACTGGGCACAATATCTGCTACTGCATCCTCTTGAGTTTGTCACATTTTATTTTCCTCCATATGGGAAAATAGTAAATTTGAACGGACAGTGTATTAGCTTGGAAAAACATTTGCCTATTGCTTGCTTTGGTCTATTATTTAAGGTTATGCATGTCATTTTTGTAATTTAGCTGAGTGGATTCTTGTTCCTTGTTGCATAATCTTTTCCAACTATAATTGAAACATGCCATCTTCCGGATCTCATTCTCCGGCTCCCACCTAGGCAGTGTTTTGGGAGGATCCGTTGTATGTAAATGCAACCATACCCTTGTGATAACAAAAAACTTGTAATTGACCTTTAATAGCTTAGAATTCCATCGCTAAAGCCTAAACAAAATCTAGCTGCGGAATCTTGCCCTTATGTATTGACCAATATGTAATGATTCATACATGATGCTTCAAAGAAGCTAGAGATGTATAACATACATTATTGTTCTAATGAATAAGTCTCAACTTTCTGAACAAGTATTAAGCGAGGTTTTGGCCCCTCTTTGGTGTGGTCTTGCAGGTGAAGAGCTTCGGATATGTTATATCGATGCGAGTATGGATCATGATGCCCGGCAAAATGTCCTATTAGGAGGCTTTGGTTTCAAGTGCTCTTGTCATCGCTGCTTGTCCGGTGATTAATGTTATAGTATTATATGTATTCGGGTAATTCCAATATTTCCTCAACAACTTGATTTTTTTTTCTTTCCATGCCACATTTATTCTAGTCCTGAGGATCAAGGAAGTAAATAGCTAGATGTTCTAAGTTGTAAGTTTTTTTTCCTCATCGTGAAGAGTGAAGACTCATACCGAAGATTAAGTTTTGCCGTTGAAGATGCACTTCTGAAGTGCCTTCGAGTCGTTCATTCATGTATGTCGCTCTTATCTTAATTGTTACTTTTGCCGTCCGTTTGGTAATTACTAACAAGGCATAAATAAAATGTTCGGCATAAATTTTCATGAAAATATTCTTGTGGGAAAGAGAACTCCATCTTTAAAAATATGTTTTTTCACGCAAATTTCATCATCTTTTAAAATCACTACTTCTAGTAGCAATGGATAAGAACAAATTTTGTGAAAAATAAAAATATTGTGTTGGATAATCATAAGGTCGAGCATAACCTTTGCATGCCATCTTCCTCTCAAAATTAAACTACCCTCAATTTTCTCTATCATTACCACATTGTTTTTCTGTTTTTGCTATATTTGTTTTTGAGTTTGTTATATTTCCCGTTAATTGAATTTTCTTCACCCTCTTTCAACAATTTTCATTCATACACTTCACTCAATAACACTATGCACATTTTTAACTTTTTGTCCAAACAATATTTTGCACCATTTCCTTTTTTGGTAATATTTTTCATTATTCTATTTTAGTTTTGGTCTTAAATTTATTCTCTCTTTCAATCTTATTTATTCATTTCTTCCACTCACTTGTTATTAGTCTTATCCATTAAATTATTTCGGTGGAACCAAATATTATTAGGTTTTTAGTTTCAAATTTTAATGAAACTAAATTAAAATGATTTATTAAATCATGTGCACTTGTTTTTTATGTGAAGCTGTAGATGATGTTTATTATTATGGCTCGACTGGAAATAACTTTTATGTTATGACTAACAACAGTAAGATTCTACACATCTTATCTGACACTTTAAATCTCGCTAAGATGGGAGCGCCAATTATGACATTAAGGTAACATAATGTTGTAAAGGAGCGCCAATAAAGTACTCCATATATGGTAAATTTCGCAGGATGGAAAGTATTTTTAACATTTTGTTTGAAAAGGTCGTTATTGTGATAATTAGTCTATTTAAAGGTTTCGTTACATTCTTTTTGCTTTAGCTACGATTCACTCTCTTTTTCCAATTCCTATCCATATATTTAATTCGCTTTTTAAGTCATCGATACAATTATCCCACTTCCTCATAAATTACCCCTTTAAACTATTTTCATTGATTATACGAGATATGTATTTGCTGCTAAAGTCATCAATCAGAGAAGGTAATACTCTTGTGCAGTTGGCCCAGTGGAGCGTCTGATTTGTACTCCTAGACCATAGTCATTGCCCATTCTGGTGCAGTGGTGCCTGGTGGGACTCGCCTCGCATAGTCGCCCTGCCACACCCACATTCAGAGATGGAGTTTTAAAACTTTGCAATAAAAAAAGAAGATAAGACACCACTCAAAAACAAACAGTTAAGAGTTTTCCTTTGTCCGAGTCATTTTGCTCCTTCAGCTTTTTACACAGTTACTAAAAAATTGGTATAATAAGTTTAAGAAGTAGGGTATATAGAAAAAAGAGAAATAATATAAAGAATAAAAGTAGTGAGAACATATCTAAAAATAAAAATAAGTCAAATTTATTGAGATTGAACTAAAATGGAAAATGAAACAAGTTAATCGCAGGGTCAATTTTGACCCTAGGCAATGTAGACATTTGCCTTGGATCCAGAGCTAAAAAGAGGCTCAAGTCTTAATTCAACAATGTTGTCATATAGAAAATAAAATATCGTTTATAAAATTGTAATTTTACTCCTACCAAACACCCATTAAAGACCAAAAGGAAATGTAAGGATCCATAAAATATCGAGAATCACACTGATTTATTGTGACATGAAAGTAAATAATGACAAAAAGAAAAAAAAAAAGTGTTGGATACTGAGAAGCAAGCATTTACAGAGTCATCAAATCAGCCCATGAAGGGCGGTGGATTACTGGATTTGGTCTTTGAAATTGTGGTATAGACAGCTGCATGTAGACTGAGTGGAATTGCATGTAGACCGAGTAGTCAATAGAACCATTAAAAGATACAACCACTAGAATTTTGTTGACAATATTAACGATATTAGCTGTATTTAAAAATTTATATTGTGTATAATTATTTTCAATATATTGTTGATTGCAATATTGCATCTGTAATTTTATCTAATTTAATTATTTTTTTAAGTATAAATAAAATCATTGACTTGTTAGATGAAACTTTTAAAAATCTACACAAAGATTAACCCTAAAGTGAGAAACTAAGTTAACTTCATCATGATTTTGAGCAGAAATCCCCTTTTAGGCTTTGTAGATAACCCAATTTTCCTTAGGTTACATCAGTCTAGACTCTAGGGTTCTTTGACAAATAGAAGAATATTTGTAGCTAAAGATACTATAGTCTCTTGAGAGACCGTTCTTTGAGAGACGTATTTCAACTCCAGCCAATTAAAGATTCATGTCTACTTATCGTATTTTTAATGCCTACTTATATTATCCTTAATGCTTATTTACTGTATTCTTAGTGCTTACTTTTAACATCTTAATTATTTACTTAGATTATTCTTAATGTCTACTAATATTTTACAAAATATATAATAGGCCGGCCCAATTAGAGATGATCTCTCAAAGAGACTTGTCTCTCACAAGAATTTATGAAGATACTAACATATCATTAATCATTCTTCTTTTGATTAATACCCCATCATATGCTCCTTCGTCCCAATGAGAGTGTTGCAATTACTCCTGTAGCATCTTTCAATTTGGTTCATTTGCAATTTCGAGTTGTTTTATTTATTTTGTATTATTTTATAGATTTATCACTTTCTTTTTAATCTCATTTATACATTATAATTTTATTTTATTTTCATTCGCACAATTCAATCTTTCTATTTATTATCAAATATATACTTTTTCTTACAAACAACGCATTTTTCATTAATACTTATTTAAGAGGACGATGTAGTATTGTAGTAATCTATTTCTACCATGAAATCTATCTTGTTTTTTTTTTTTTGGTTTGTCCTATTAAATTTGTCTATTTTTATTTTTATCATAACTTTTTTTCTTAATTTTCATCTGCATATTTAATTTACATTTTTACTTAATTTCTCTCACTTTTCCATAAAATATCACTTATATTCACTTTTTGTGATTTGTTCTTCAATTGCTTATAGAACAAATTTGGTGGAATAAAGGAAGTATACTCCTTTCTATTCCTTCTAATTTTTCTTATTTGGGATTGCACATATAATGAATAAAGGGCTACCAATTAATGCAATTTTTAATTTCTTTAATTATAAATAATTAAAAATTATTAAAAATTTATATTAATAATATTTACACAGATTAATCAAACAAGATCTTATTTAATTGTGTTTTAACTTCTATTAAAGATAAAATACACAGTATAATTGATGAATGGATGCGATCAAAATACGAATAGAATGTTGAAATGTGTGCATGAAAGTAATTAAGATTGTAGAGTCATTTCTGTTGGATCAAAATAATGTTGGTTAGCTACAATGTCATTTTAGGGTATTCAACAACTTGGATTTGAAATTATTGGATAAGGATAGACATTGGTTGCTTAAAACGAGGATCAAGCATAGATGACTTAGGAATTTTTGAAATTCTTGAGTGAAAAAAAAAAATTAATTAAATAAACTAACATTTAAATTTTTTCCAAAAGTAAGCGTCCAAACCTCAAAGCTGTGCTTTGGAGCTGTTCGTAATTACTAACTGCGAACAGCATATAAGACAAACTAGCTGTTCGCAGTTGGTAACTGCGAACAGTTCAAAAAACACAAAATAGCTGTTCGCAGTTAGACTGTGAACAACAAAAAGACAAAATAGCTGTTCGCAGTTACTAACTGCGAACAGAAAAAAAAAAGAAAAAAAAAAAAAAATTCTGTTCGCAGTTAGTAACTGCGAACAGCTATTTTGTCTTTTTTGACCTATTCGCAGTTACTAACTGCGAACAGCTCCAAAGCACAGCTTTGGGGTTTGGACGCTTACTTTTGAAAAAAGTTTAAATGTTAGTGTATTTAATTAATTTTTTTTTTTCACTCAAGAATTTCAAAAATTCGATGACTTAGACCCTTTTTGACTTTCTGGACTCTTGAAGGTGCTCGTTCAAATACACTAATTAAGCTCGATCAAGCACGCAATAAGGCAGAAATTTTAGAACTTGATTTTGGTGCACGCCTAGATTTATGCGCAATTCAACATTCTGTGCAGTTGATGGATACGAAAGAATGGGATGTGTACATACATGTTACAAATGAGAAACTTGCAGTCTCTAGTTTAGTATCATCCATCCAAACATACATAATTTAGATTATATTCTAATACTAAGAGTGCAGTTATATTATATTAAAAGTGATTGGATGGTTAAACCATTTGATTCTAGTATTTGGTAAATTAGTTCGTTGAAAAAATTTGTTATAAATCAATTATTTTTGAATAAGTTAGCCAAAGCAATTGGTAAGAAGGGTCTTTGGCAATCGATTTCCTTTTGCACTTTGTTTTAAGGTTGGTTTAGCTAAAGAAATGTTTGATAAATAACTTTTATACGAACTGTGAATTTGTTTTAAAGACAAAACTAGAAAATTATTATTATTTTTTTATTTGCTTTTGGCTTTTTATTTATATTTTTTATCAATAGTCAACAACTAATGAATAAATTTTACCATTAAATATCTTATTTATCGATTAATAATTTCAACTGGTCAAATCTATTTCATTCAAGGCTAAAATGGTAAACACAACTCCAACTTTTTTCTCATTATAATATAATCAAAACCTAGACTTCTTTTTATTAATTCTCCATTCCCCAATCTCTCTCCTTTTCTCAAAGCTTTCCCCCCTTTAAAATTTGTTTTGTTTAATAAAACAAAAAAATTCGCGCTTTCTCTCTCCTCGAGTTCCGCCATTTTTGAATTTCCTCGAGCTCCGCCATTTTTTCTACAGAACCTCTCTGCTTGGAAGTCGAAAATTTTGGAATCTTTTGTTGATACAAAATTCGAAATCGTTATAGTGATTGATCTTCGAAGTTCGACCTAATTTCATCAATTTTTCGGGGTTGTTGAAAGGTTCGTGTTTTCAGTTTTGATGAGAAATCTCACATTAAAGTTTGTTGATTCTTTTGTCGCGCATTACAATCGACAACTTTACCAACTTTCGACAGCGAATAATCTTATCTCTTTAAAATTAGCGACATTGCAACCCTGCCGTTTCTTTCTACTGCCTTACATTTTTCTTCAATTATTCTGGCATTGATCAACTCTATTGACTAGTAATAAGAGTATCTGTTTACACTTATCATCAGTCCGACTAGTCCGCTTTGAATTTTTTTGATTTTTAATTTAATGCTTACTAGGTATTTCCTTCGCCGTCGATTTTCTTTTAATATAGAATAATAACGTAAAAATATTGAAAAATCAAAGCCTTATATTTTTAAAATAGTCAATAAAAACTTCATTTCATTTCTTAGTGTAATTTTTAAATTTATGGTAGGAGTAGATATGTTGTTAAATTGAATTAGAGGTAAGTTTCATAGGGTTAAAGCTGTAGCTGATGAATTGTTGTTTTTGTTTCTTAGCTGCAGGGAACCCTGCAATAGAAACACAAAAAGAGGTCCTGCGTTCACTTTAAAATGCTCTACAGCTGAGCCAAGAATTCACGTGGTTTATTTATCGCTATTTTGTAAGTGAAAGGACCATTTTTTTAGTATATTTATTGTTAAGAAATTTGTTTTGAGTTCCAGCATATAATTTTGGATTTATTTGCATTACCAATATCTTGTTCATACGCCAAATTTAATACTTTGGGATGAGTACCAATCCTAACCGCACATCAAGAAATGGTGTTGCCTCCTAGCAAGATCAGGAACTTCTTTTGGTTGTAATTGTAGTATGGTGATTGATTTTAAAGCAGATATTTTTATTCACAAGATGAATCTTGACTGTAGTGAAATGGATCCAACGGTAGGCCATAGATGTAAGAATTTTTTTGGTTTTCTTTGAAATTCACGTGATTTTGACAAAATATGATGTAAATTGTAAATAATCGGATGTAGGAGGAGAAACCGGACTAGATTAGTATAAATAAAGTTAAAATAATTGAATAAAAAAATGAGTAAAAGTGACGCCCTCCATTTCTTAACAAGTGTTTATTTAATACTATGGGAGTTTTATTTGTTGTTATATAAATTTTTTTTATTTGTATCATAAATTTTGAATAAATATAATCTTTTTATTTTTTAATAACTTTTGTGGTTTCTACCTCTCTTTCACAAATTTAATTTTTAATATTTTAATATTTATTATGGTTTTTATATGTTTTTCACTAATTTTATAAAATATTTTTTTCATTAGTTGTAGTCTTCATATTTTTTTTATGAACTTTCTTTTAATATTTATATTTAATATTTTTTTCTCCATCAAATTTATTATTTAATAAAATAATATATTTTTTATTTAAAAAGTTTGATTTTTTTAATTCCCATGAATATTCCATATGAAAACTTCATTAAGGAATAAAGAGAGTATATACTTTATTTTATTATAAGAAATAGAAAAACTGTACTATGAATGAGATGAAACGTAAGTTTAGTTTATTGATGAGAATTTAAAGAGTCTATTCCCATTATATTGCTCAAAAAAAAAATTATTCCCACTTTGCATTATGTGGGAAACTATTTCCCACATTACCGTCCATGTCAGAATTTTTTTTTTTTTTTTTTTCAGACAAAACCGCCACTTGAGATGGCGGTTTGCCTTAAGCACTAAACCGCCACATGAAGTAGCGGTTTGCTTATTAATTTTTTTTTTTTAAAAAAAATTAAAATGACATGCTGTTTTGTACTGATATAAAACCGCCACTTGAAGTGGCGGTTTGCTTACTTTTTTTTTTTTTTTAAAAAAAAAAAATTTAATAATGTTTTGTACTACTACAAAACCGCCACTTGAAGTGGCGGTTATCTTACTTTTTATTTAAAAAAAAAAATATTGTTTTGTACTACTAAAAAACCGCCACTTCAAGTGGCGGTTTACTATTTTTTTTTTTTTTAAAAAAAAAATTAAAATCCACAAAACGCCATTTCAAGTAGCGGTTTAGTTCAAATCTCTTAACAAAACCGCCATTTCAGGTAGTGGTTTTATTAAAAAAAAAAAAAAAAAAATCTGACGTGGACGGTAATGTGGGAAATAGTTTCCCACATAATGCAAAGTGGGAATTATTATTTTTTTGAGCAATATAATGGGAATAGACTCGAATTTAAATAACGAGTTATAACCAAAATAACTGAAAAAATAAAATTAATTATGTGAGGGATAAGGAATCTTTTAAGAAAAATAAAATGTAAGAAATTTGAAATGTAAAAAAAAAAGGTTTAAAAGAACAGAGAAAAAAAAAGGAGCAAGGAATACCTGACGAATTTGTGAGGTGGTCCTTGTTATTATTAATGCAGAAGTGGGTCACACGGGGTCACAATTGACGGACTTGAATTTGCATTTTTTGCATTATTTGCATGCATGTTTTGAGTTTTTTTTTTTTTTTTTTTACTATTCGGTCCCTTTTGAATTAGTATATGGATGAGGGTTTTAGATCACAATTAAAATAGGAAAAACTGAAAATAGGTGTACATAACTTAAATATGGTATATATTTCGACGATAATTTTGTAAATAATTGAATATTTTCGAAAAGGTGTATATAAATGCTTAAAAAGTGTATATATTCGGATGACATTTTTGTAAATAATATGGACTTTTTCTTTCATAAAAATATGTATACCGTATAAGATAATATATACACCTGTTGCAATAATGTATATATCAGTCTGATTTTAGTTTTCACCAATTTAGTTGTTTTTACCTGATCCTGCTCCTATGGATGAAATTAAAAAAATATGGTAAAATATAAAAATAAAAATGAGTAAAAAGGAAAGTGTATTAAATGGGTGCTTTTGGCCTTTTGGAACGTTTGTATTTGGGAAGGTTCAACAATTTTTTGTTTTACATTACGTTTTTTCAGGCCCCTTTTAAAGTTTAAAAAATGAGTAATAATATTGGTTGCAGTTATTGCTTTGGTTTAACTAGTTATTATTATACTAAAAAAGACTAATATATGATGCGGAATTAAAAATGGGTTAAAGCGGTCTTGTTTGGGACTTGGTCGGGTTTAACCCAATTTTTCTGGTTTTTCGAGTGGGGCTGTTTTGGGGTGACGGGTTAAAATTTCCGGTTTGTCGGATTTAGGTGAATGTTAGGTTGGGTCCTGTTTTGGTTACTATATGGTTTTTAATCATGGATTATTGTATGAGTTTATGGAAAAATAAACTCAAAATCCGTTATAAAGCAAACTTTTTTAATAACCATGTTTTTATTTATGACTCAAACACTATTTCAACTCCAATCACAGGAATAGCCACCTCTGC
The DNA here is from genome assembly GCF_026212465.1 of Amaranthus tricolor. NCBI lineage: Eukaryota > Viridiplantae > Streptophyta > Magnoliopsida > Caryophyllales > Amaranthaceae > Amaranthus > Amaranthus tricolor. Next base: position 29,032,799 of record NC_080053.1, read on the forward strand.
AACGGCTACAATCACTTACTGGCAGGGGCAAAAGCGAGTATTTTAATTTGAGAAACTAAATAGCCAATACACTAGTAAATTAATAAATAAAAATAAGTTAGAATCCTAATTTTTGTTTTAAAATGGAAGAATTTTGTATAATTTATGAAAAAACATTTTTAAAATTATTCATCATCATCATTATACCCAATGTATCCCGCACATAGAAAACTATAATCGGGGTCTAGGGAGGGAAGAAAGATAACAACTCATACCTATAGAGGAGAGTTCGGTCAAAGAGTCCCTCAACTCGAGAAGGGTCTTCGAAGAGAGAGAAATCTGTAACTATTCAGAAGCCTGCAACTTACAACCCATGTTGACGATGAATAGTAATCACATAACTAAAAATACATAAAAATAGAATACGTACAAATAACTAAAAATAAAGATAAAAGGAAATGAGGTAAAGAGTGATGAGTAAAGGCAATGAACAATAGCAAACGGTGGGGTAAGAGGGATAGGTTTAGTAATCTAAGACGCGTATAAGGCGCCGCCAATTGCTTCTATCCCTGGTCAGGTCTTTGGAGAGGAAAAGTTAATGCAGTCACTTTTAATCTGTTCCTCCCATGTTCTCCTAGATTTTCCTCAATTTCTCTTGCTCTTCACTATGATGCATTCGATCTTTCTCACTGGGTCGTCATGGGTCTTTCTCTGCACATGTTCAAACCATCTCAACCTATTCTTACACATCTTTGCGGAGAGAGGTGCAACTTTTAACTTCTCCTTGAACTTCTGGTTTCTTATCCTATCAATCATAATATTACCACACATGCATCTTAGCATACGTATTTCTGCTGCTTCCATCCTCTGTTTGAAAACCTTCTTTACGGGCCAACATTCTGTCCCATACAAGAAAGCCAGTCTAATTGCAACGCGATAAAATTTACCTTTTAATCGCCTATGAAACTTTTTATCACAAAGCACCCTGGTTGTTGCTCGCCACTTAAGCTAACTCGCTTGTATACGATTAGTAACGTCTCCATCAATCTCCCCATAACTCTGAATCACCAATTCTAAATATTTGAACTTGGACGTATATGCAACAACTTCTCCCCCTATGGTCACCTCTGGCTCCCCTATTGAATCTATCCCATTAAAATCGCATTGCAAGTATTTTGTCTTCAAACGGCTTTCCTCAACTCTTTCAATTTACTATTACCCTCCTTCTTGGTTTCTGCGGCCAAAACTATATTCTCGACGAAAAGTATGCACCATGGTACGGTCTCCCAGATGGATTTAGAGATTTCCTCTAGAATGATCGTAAAAATGAAAAGACTTAGTGTTGATCCCTGATGCAATCCCACTTTAATTGGGAAGGATTCTGTCATACCCACCGGTGTATTGTATGAATGTTAGTCGACAATTTGTCATACATGTACTGTATTACCTCAATGTACATTCGTGAAATACCTCTATTCTTGAGGCTATTCCAAATAATGCTTCGTGGTATGCTATCATATGCTTTCTCCAGGTCAGTGAACACCAGAAGCAAATCCTTCTTTCGCTCCCTATACTTTTCTATCAGTCTCCTCAAAAGATGAATTGCCTCTGTGGTTGATCTTCTCGGCATGAATCCGAGTTGGTTCTCTCTAATCACCGTCTCTCGTCTAATTCTTTTATCAATCACTCTTTTTCACAGCATTATAGTGTGGCTTAGAATTTTGATTCCTCTATAGTTTCCGCATACTTGTGCATCGCCCTTGTTATTAAACAGTTTGATAAGTGTGCTAACCCTCTATTCTTCTGGCATCTTACTAGACCTCAAGGTGACATTAAAAAGGTTAGTAAGCCAATGAATGTCCTCCTCTACTAAACCCCTCCATACCTTAATTGGAATGTTATCAGGTCCAACTGCCTTTGATCCCTCCATCTTTTTGAGAGCTTCTACTCTTCCGCCGTGGTAATATCGATAATCGACCTGTGATCCTGTGTTCTTTCGATGTCCGAAGTTTGTTGAATTTCCTCCTTTAGACCCCTAGTATTATTGATGCTATCTCATCTTGATGTCCTTTTGTCTAGGGAGTACTCGTCCATCTTCATTCTTAGTGAACTTCACTGTCCCTAAGTCCTTCTTCTACCTATATCTTGCATTTGTCAACTTAAAAATATACTTCTCCCCCTTTTTGGTATCAAGCTCTTGATAAAAGGCTTCAAACACACGATCTTTTGGCTCCACTACTGCTTTCTTTGCCGCCTTTTTTTTCTTCTTTATACTTTCCCTTCTTATGTATGTTATCCTCCTCCTCCATGCAAGCCATAAGTTCTTTGAATCTCCTATTTTTATCTTTTATCTTTTGTTGCACTTCTTCGTTCCACCACCACGACTCTTTGTACGCCTTTGGTTTCCCCGTCGACACCCTATTTGATTTGCATCGTCTAATATACTTGTGTAACCCGACGTCTTGATCTTGTTGGATAAGGTTGCGACCATATCCCTTTAAGTCTACCCTACATGATCGTTTGCCTGACCTTTACCTTCTTCTCATCCGAAACACTAGTACTAATAACCTATATTGGGTGGGCATCTCTGTACCCAGCACGTCCTTATAGTCTAGGCACGAACTCTGACATCCTTTCGTATTAAACAGTAGTCAATTTGAGTTGCATGCTCACCGCTCTTGTACGTAATCAAGTTCCCATCATTCTTTCTAAAGATCGAGTTTGCTATAACCAACTCCTTTGCTAACGCAAACTCAAGCAACATCTCTCCACTCTCGTTTCTTCCACCATAACAAAAACCGCCATGAAGTGAGTGATAGTTAACTGCCTCTTTACCTATGTCCATTGAAATCTCCACCTATAAAAACTTTTTCACCGGCAGGAATGGTATCTATAAGGCCAACCAAGTTATCCCAAAACTCACGTTTCACTTCATCTAGCCCAACTTGCAGCTCATATGCACTAATGATTGATATGACCTCTTCTCCCACTACTATTCTAACTAGCATAATTCTATCATTGCACTCCTAACTTCTACCACTTGCTTTAGGATATCATTAGCTACAAGAATACCGACTCCACTTCGTTTCCCATCCAAACCTGCATACCATAGCTTATAACCCTTTAAAACGCTTGCTTTTTGCCCCTTCCACCAAGGTTCCTGAACGCAAGCCACCTGAATCTTGTATTTAGAAAGTTTAGTCGCCAACTCCAACGACTTGGCTTGTAGGGTGCCTATGTTTTAAATCCCCACTCTTCAACATTCTACTTATGTTGCCCCCTTTGCCCCCCTCCTTTGACCCGACCTTAGGTTACCATAAGTCTGCCTTAACTCTATACTTGATAATTCGTGGATCAGACAAGATCTTAAAGTTTGGTGACGCCGTTAACTCGAACACAATCAAGCCAAGACCTCGCAAAGATTAGAATAGAGACACACATTAAAAAGATAGACTAATAATAAATAAAGGGATAGATAGAACTAAACAACAAAAAAACAAAAAACAAAAAACCAACACAAAAAACAACAACAAAACCAAGACCAAAAACTACGAAGACACACACAAAAGACCAAGGTCACCAAACAAATCTACTATTGCACTAATAAAACTAGGAAATGAAGAACAAAGCTGAGGCACTACTACACCCACTATACAGAGCAGAACACTCGCTCACGGACTCCAAAGAATAAATTGCAGGAAAAAACGAAAAACAACAAAGGCAAGAAGACTCACGGACGGGTACCACTCTTTCTACTAGTTGAACGCCGGTCGAAATACCTTCCCCAAACTGTCTAGGTTGAACCATCGAGAGTGGGGATGAGGATGCCGGCATGATGTCGCTACTTAACTATGGTGGTGACGGATTCCGCACCTGCACCTGCAACTGAGAAGGAGGAAAGAAAGGGGGGGTGAGGGTGGAGGTGGGAGCAGCGGTGAGGTGGAGGGGTTTGTTTAGCCGTTGAGGAGGAAGAAGGTAATTAGCCGTTAGAGAATAGCAGTTATTGTACTCTTATGTTTGTAAAATTATTAGTTTGGAAAAAATATAAGAAAACATTGGATTGATGGTTTCTACAAAGATTTGAACCAAATACCTTAAAATATATTTTTATTACTTTGATAAGCTTTAAAGGTTATGTAGTATACTAATTCTTAAATGAGATGATTTCAAGGTGAGGCCATTTCTATTAGGCTGACTCAATATATATCTTTTGTTTTAAAATGATCACATATAACGTTAAAGTGATATTTGTAATTTTAATATAATTACTTTTTATAATCTTAGAGTGATTACTTATAACCTTAAAATGATTACTTATGATCGTAAAATAATCAATTAAGGAAATAGACTATTATATGGACTCGTCTCATCATGAGAAGGTCTCATTTTAAAATTAGGGGATGGAGTATTATAAATTAGTAAGGGCAGGGTACCAAGTTAAAATACAATACTGTACGTGTTTGGATCAAGGATAGAGCCCCGCCACAGTGTAGTTTCACCCCTGCTTACTCGCTTCTGACTGGACTACCTCATTCTTTTCTCCTAATGTAACGCTTTTCATCCACTGATCTATCCACTGGGATGGCTCGTTTTAGAAAAATGAAATGGGGTGGAAGTAGAACTGTGTTTTTGGCCTTTTTTTTAAAGAGTCAAATTCAGTTTTGATTGTGGATGATGATACTGTATGTGGAAGGAATAGTTGCATGATAAAAAATCAAAAGATAATAGGTGACAGTGTCATTTTATTTTGGTAAATTTTAAACACAAATTCTTACTTGAAATGATTTTTATAAAAGACGCATTTCAAATGCATCGATTTATTATTACTAAAAAAGACAACTACAAAATAACGCGTGCTGTGTAACCAATTTGAAGTTGATGTTATAACTTATTGAAGTTGGTATTATAACTTATTAGAGTTGGTATTATAACGTATTAAAGTTCGTATTTGAAGTTGGCATTTTAACCTATTAAATTATTTTAACTTCAAGTTGTTAACCTATTAGAGATGGTGTTATAACTTATAGAAGTTGGTATTATAACCTATTAGCAGAAGCGATTCTAAGGGGGTTCGAGGTGCACAATCGCATAGGCCCCAAAACCTAAAAGGCCCCATATAGAAAAAATCATATTAATGTTCATAGGATCAAATCTTATTAATAAGGTAGAGTAGTTGGTGAGAGCTTTATTGTATTAATGTTAATAGGATCAAATCTTATTAATTACATTTTTCTATTTGCAAAGTATTCCTTTTTTAACCCCTTACATCTTCTCTTTACATCTTCTCTTACATCATTTATTTTTCACCCATTTATTAAACATCAATAATCACTAAAAATAATCAACCTTATATTTCTTAATTTTTCATTCTTTTAAACTTTACATTTTTTATTATTTTTTATTGACCCATTACTTTTTTTCTCTTCCTTCTTGATATTAGAGATGAATATTTAATTTTTAACAAATTAATTGAGTTATTTTTATAAAATAAATATTAACGTAGATAGAAAATGCGTTGAGTTTTTATTTTAGTTTAAGAAAATCTCTTTCGATTATAAAAGGCCCCAAGGTTAGAAATTTATGAAAAATAAATCGGGCCTCGGAATACTTTGCTCCGCCCCTGCCTATTAGAGTTAGTATTGTAACCTAATAAAATTGGTATTTTAACCTATTAAATTGTTGTTTTAACATGAAGTTTTCAAAGTTGGTACTATAATCTGTTAAAGTTGGCATTTTAACCTAATAGAGTTGAATTTTAACCTGTTGAAGTTGGTATGTTAACTCGTTGAAGTTGATTTTTAAAGTTGGCATTTTAACCAATTACAACAGGTTAAAATATCAACTTCAATAGGTTAAAAATATCTACTGTTACAGGTTATAGTACCAACTTCAATAGGTTAATAATTTAAGGTTAAAACAATAATTTAGTAGGTTAAAACACCAACTCCAAATACCAATTTCAATAGGTTATAATACCAACTTTAATAGGTTATAACTCCAACTTTAAATATGTTTAAACGCATGTGTCAGTTTTTAGGTTTTTCTTTTTTTTTTAATTGTTGGGCATTTGGGCTAGGTCTGAGATAGCCGTCTTTTATAAAGACGATCCCTCAGGAAAATGTCTAAATTTTAAAATATAACAATAAATTTCATATCATTTCTTTTAATCTCCTTTACAAATCATGTGCTTTTATTGATTAATCTATTAGAATAAATTTATATTTTCAATTTATTTTTATGTTAAAGAAAATAAAATAAAAAATTATTTAAAATGTGTATTTGGAATGATTGAAGAAGAAAATATTAAACATTTGAATAAAAATTGGTGAAAGTGTAAAATCATTTTTGAAAAGATATAACAAATTCAATGAGACGGAGTTAATTAAATATTTCAAGAAATTAAATAATATATGCACGAAAAAGTACTAAAAATTATAAAAAATAACCCTCTTCTTTTAACATTCTCAAACATATATGTAAATGATAAAAGTAATTATGTCCATCATTAAAGAATTCTAAAGATATCTAATTCATGAAACAATCAGACAAAGTTGTATAACATCCAAAAATAAAGTTGTGCATGACACATGAGTACCGAAAAATGTGAAAGGTGGATGCAGAGGTGTACTGCTCATCTTAGCTTTTTAGGAGCACTATTTATCAAACAATATGACTGTGAATTTCTTACTGTAATAATAAATTGGAGGGAGAATCTCAATGTTAGTAGTAAATTACAATGGATTATTGGCAAATTAAATAGTTATTAGGCAGCTATTGGCCAAAAATCGGTTGTTTAACTATTAGGTCGGGTACTGAAGTCGGATACTGGTACGTGTCTAAGTGTCAGATACGTCTAAATATTTAATTTTATACCTAAAATAAAGTGTCAACGTGTCATACTATTGTCCAAGCATCAAAGATCGGACACGGTACGTAAAGCAAAATGGAAAATCCAAGTGACATAGAGTACAACAGAAATGCTATTTAATAGGAGTAAGTAAGGTTGAAATTGGTTGGGAGGTCTTATAATCATTTCTTCCGTGAAGTGGTTTTATTGCTTGTTGGATTGGGACAAATATAGTTCAAACTAATTACTCCTATTAGTCTAAATATAGGATAAGAGTATCAATTAGGAGTATCATTTTTGACAGGAGAATATAAGTCACTTTCAAGTTTCAACTTGTCTCACTAGTTTGGGAATTGGGATGCAGGGTACTCTAAATATCTCTTTGGTTCAGTCATTAAATCCAGCTTCACAATACTGGTTTTCCTCTTGCAATTTACTTTCATATTAAAATGTAACATATGCATATGAGTAGACTTGATTAGTTTTGATCTGAAACACATGAAAATAGTGGCTAATATCTAGAAAATGTTGACTTGTGACATGATGCACATGAACATGACTTCACAGCGAAAAGAAGCAGGCTAAAACGACTATTTCTCAACTCGACCTATTTAAACTTGTTTCTTTTGGTTAAGTTACTTGAACTTTAATGCTCATGTTGAACACAAATACGTGTTTAAGTCTGATCAACTTGACTATTTTATAAAAAAAAATTTCAAGATTGTGAACCAAAGATTGAAGTGTCAAGTATCGTCTATGCCCGAGTATCAAGGACCCCACACAATCTTATGCGGATACTTGAGATAAAGTAAAACGTTCTGTTACATTTTCTAAAGAAATTTGCCAATTTTTTGAGTTTCATTGCCCTATTTAAGTACACACCCATTGTATTATCAATCAATTTTTGTGTTTCTGGTTAACATTTCTCTTGTGAGTCTCAGAAATTGAATGTTAATATATTGTTTTATGAAAAAAAAATAATTTTATAAAAAAACCTTTTCATTTACTTTGAAAAGTTCTATAATAAGTAAAAAATAGATATCAAAATTCTTGACCCGCTATATTGACCCGTGTAAAAATGCGGTAACAGTCATGATCATAGTAACGAAACGGTGGTTTGGTAACGGGAGTGATGCGGTTATCATAACGCCTAAATATCGGTCGAATCATAAGATATCCCTTGATACAGCTCAAAACGCGTTCTTTTACACCTTTACAACGCATGAAATATCGATTCAAATGCTTTGGAAACCTTTACATCGTGGCCAATGCGATGCTATGCGGCCTTGTTTCTACGCTATGCTGCCGGAACTGGTCAATCAAATACAAATGAACCTGTATATAACCCAATAATAAAATGATCTGATCTGACCGACCATTTTGCTAGATCTACATATAGCTATATAAGCATTGTTGAAGTTAGGCTGATATTCTCTGAGGCTATATTGCTTTTTAATTCAATCTAATATTCTTGGATATGCTTCTCACATTAAAATAAACTGATCCTAGAATTACTTCCATAGGATTCTCTGTATGTTCCTAAACTGTGGCTTTGTTCTTTTTTATGAACACACAGCTCAAGGATTCGTGAGATACATATAATATAATAAACTTTGTTTGCTACGTTGTGCAATAGACAATACTGACAGTGAACGAAGTGTGCTCAACTTGTCCTCATGCTGGAGCTTCTCTGAAGTTTTATATTATTACCTTTTCAAACTATGTCTGTTCTTGGAAACTTAAAACTCAGTTTCCTCCTTTTCACATAACGGATTCATCTTGACCAGGAAGCATTGGATCATTTTTTTTAAGAAAAAATAATATTAATAATTCAACTTTTTATTTATCCGTTGTGAATAATTTCATCTTTTGATTATTTTTAATCCAACATTTGCTCTTAATTTATTCTCAATATACCCTTTTTGTTTTCTAATAAATTCAACATATTCTCTTAATTTGCTATCAGTATACCCTATTAGTATGTTGACATTAATAATCCAACCTTTTATTTACCCGTTGTGAATAATTCCACCTTTTGATTATTTTTGATCCTAACATTTGCTCTTAATTTATTTCCAATATACCCTTTTATTTTCTAATAAATTCAACCTTTTCTCTTAGCTTGCTATCAGGATACCCTATTAGTATGTTAACAGCAAACTAAGGGCAAATGTTAGTTTACTACTTCCTTCGTTCCACTATATTATCACATTTGACTTTTTACGCAATCCAATGTGTTATTTTGATGATGTGTATATTGAATTATACAGATCTAAAAATTATAAAAAGTTAATATTAATAAAGTATGCGATTCGATTTTCAAACAAGATTCCACTTGACTATATTTTTCTTATATGTTAACCGCAATATAACCGCAATATATAAAATAAACTTGAACGATGAATAGTGTTAATAATCGTTGTGTAGAGAGTATTTCAAAACGGAAGAAGTAAAAGATAATTCTACGTTAGGATTATTCACTGCAGATGGGTGAAAGGTTATATTATTAATGTCAATTTTTCCGTATTTTTAATAGCTACATTTGGCCCGATATTTTGCCATGTGTGCAGAGTGCTTGATATAATGTTTGGATAAAAATTTAATGTGCGTATTTTTATCATAGAATATTTCTGTTAGGTTGTGTCACATCCTGATCAAGGCATTCTGGTGTTTTTAGGTTGATCATATGGCTTATTTTAGGAGGTTTACAGTACCTTTGATTATGTACTTAGTAAGCATTGTTTAGTGTTTCTTTCTTTTTATTCTTTATAGGAAAGCATTTGTGGTGATTGTGCATCCTCAAAGGCAAAAAATAAAGTAAGTATATGTTGAATAATGGCTTAGATCCATGAGTTAAAGCAAATCTTACTTTTCTTTTCTGATAAATATTCTTAAACTATAATCATTACATCTGTGCTGTGTTCTTATGGTTTTCTTCCCCATTACTATTCTGCAAATTGAAACTACTTGAATAAACTATTTCTTAGTTTCCACTGTTTTTTCAGATGGATTCTGTTAAGCGACCAGCAACAACCCCAAGTAAGAGTCGGATTGCTCGAGCAATCTCCAAAGTTCTCCATGTTCGTGCAATCACTGGTATTACTCCATCTGATGGATTGCAGAAGGTGAAAACGAAAGACAGAATCCAGGGTGTAAAACCACAAGACAAGATAAAGGAGATGAAGCCGCATGAAAAAACTCGATCATCGAAGCCTCAAGATAAAGTTAAGGCTGATTTTGTTCATGTTCATTGCAAGTTGGGTGAGAAAGAAGATGAAGAAATTGCAAATAGGCTTGCCCGCAAATCTGTTCTTGGTAAAATATTTGCCAGTATTTCGAGTATCAAAGCTGCATACGCACGGTTACAATTTGCACAGTCTCCGTATGATGCAGAAGCAATCCAATCGTCTGATGAGATGGTGGTATCGGAGTTGAAAACTTTGGCGGAGGTGAAACGATGTTTTTTGAAGAAACAGTTTGATTCATTTCCTGAGAAGAGTTTACTTACATATGACTTGCAAGAGCAGAAGAATATGGTTAAAACATATGAAATAACAGGGAAGAAATTGGAATATGAGGTTAAGCTGAAAGAGTCGGAAATCACATTCCTGAAGGAGAAACTAGAGGAATGCAAGAAAGAGAATTGGTTACTCGAAAAACGATTGAATGCTAGTGGCTCACTCTCTGTTCTCGACAACCTTCATATGTCGGGTCTAAGTCCTCACCATTTCGTTCCTGTTCTTCGGCATACTGTAAGATCCATTCGAACTTTCGTAAAGCTAATGGTCAAGGAAATGCAGTCTGTTGGGTGGAATTTAGAGGCTGCAGCCAATGTTATCCATCCTGGTGTTTCGTACTGTAAGCAAGAGCATATATGCTTCGCATTCGAGTCATACGTAAGTAAAGAAATGTTCGATAGTTTCCACATTCCCAACTTTGTGCTTACTAATGAATCTTTACCCGAACACAAGCATTGTCGAAGGCTGTTTTTTGAGAGATTCACAGAACTAAAGTCTGTTAAAGCAAAAGATTATCTGTGCCAGAAACCGAAATCAACATTTGGGAAGTTCTGCCGAGCCAAATACTTGAGGCTAGTGCACCCAAAAATGGAGTCATCCTTCTTTGGAGATCTAACCCAAAGAAACCTTGTGAAGTCTGGTGAGTACCCAGAAACTACTTTCTTCAGCACATTTGCAGAAATGTCAAAGAGAGTATGGCTCCTACATTGCTTAGCATACTCTTTCGATCCAGTCGCTACGATATTTCAGTTCAAGAAAATGTGTCGATTTTCCGATGTATACATGGATAGCGTCTCTGATGAGGCGTTCTTACCAGAGACAGAACCATGTCTAGCATTCACAGTAATTCCTGGGTTCAAGATTGGTAAAACCATAATCCAATCACAGGTATACCTCTCTAAAGCATAACCCACCATGATGAATATTCTGTGATTTGATCAGATGGTGTAGATTAGATAGGGAATGTGGGTTAGGCCCACAATTGATCTGGAAAGCCATTGTTGAATCATGAATGATCTTTGTTGGGTGATTGTGCCTCAATTATCGAAAAAAGAAAAGTTTAAGTGGGGACTGGAACTGTCGTGCAACATAGTTAATACTTAATTGGGTCATATTGTCCCTAAATCTTGGCTTTTTATTGTTTGAATGCAAAAATGCATGAATCGTTGGTGCCCATAAAAGAGAATGTGGGATTAGTTTAAGATTTACCATATTGCCCAATTTTTGTTGATACCCAACCCTGACTTTGTACGAGATATTGGACTGATGTCCATAATCATATTCGCATTAAGTAGAACATATTAATTGTTATGAATTTGTATATGAAATACATTTTAGGAGTTTGTTTTAGTGTTGCATAGTATTTGCCTCTTGGTAATAATAAGTATTAAAAGGCTCCATCTACTTGGTGAAATTAAAAATTAAACTCAACATGATTATTATTTTGCAATTCTCAGCTTGTTTATTGATGTAATTTGATAATAAATACATAAATAGGTTTTTACACTAAAAAAGTGTGCTTTGACTTTAAATTTAAAGAGTGATTTAAGAACTGTAATTAAGTGGAGTGGAGACTAATGAGTATATATTTGTGAATGGAAGATTAAGGAAATGTTTACTCTAAATATTACTTCTATATGTTATAGATTCAATAGGTCTTTTGAAAGACAGCTCCTGAAGCCCAACCCAATTTACAAATACACATTATGTGCACGCATATCAAAAAATGCCTACTACAAATTTTAGTAGGTATTGTGAACTAGTTTTAGAAGGCATTTATTTTAGTTTTAAAAGGTCTTTTTGCATACTAAAGTAGACATTTTGAATAGTTAATGTAGGCATTTCGAACTGGTTATAGTAAATATTTTTGCATACTGAAGTAGACATATAAACACCTTCAACATATAACATAAATTTCTACATTAAATAACCTAAACGCCTACAGCACATGATATAAACATTTACAACAGATAATATAAATACCTACTTTAAATTACCTAAACATCTATATCACATAACAAAAATACCAAAAGCATATAACAAAAAAATCTACAGCAAATAACCTAAACACCTATAGTGTATGACTTAAACCCTTACAACAAACAACCTAAATACCTACAGCACATAACACCTACTTCACAAGTTCTGCATGTTAAAAACACCTATTTAACACATTGTTTATCCCTACTTGACGTATCTTAAATGTCTATTTGAAGTATTCTAAATCCCTGCCGAATAAGTGTGCAGTTACACTACATTTTTTTCATTTTAAAAGACGGTTCTTCATAACAATTTGTATTGTAAATTAAATTTATTTTAAACTTACACTAAAGGCAGAGTATACAAATTAAAGAAAATTTGAATAGAAAAAATACAATAGATGAATAAGATGTTATTTAAGGCATATCAACATTACATTTCCAAATTGCGTATTTATATTTTATATAAATTATTGCTCACATTTGCTAAGCACTAGTGTTCATTTCTAGTGTTTGCTTATCTTTTTGCTCGCAACAAAGCAAGACATTTACATTATTTCCTTGACTTCCAACACTCCTTAAAGGTTAACGCTAATTCATAAACAACTCTCGTGAGAGATGTTTCCCCCAAGCCAAAAAAATAAATAAAAATATCTACTACACGTTATTCATAAAATATAGTTTCTTTATTTATGGTAGACATATTTTTCTAATATCTCTAAATTCAAAAATCAAAAAGAAATAAAATACAGTTTTAAAATATTTGCAATGTTTACTTTTTCACGCAATTCAATGTATTAATTCAATCCTTAATATTTATAATTATGTATATTAAAAAAATCATTAAAATTTGATATTAATAATCTTTGCATTGAGACGAATCAAACAAGATCCCACTTGACTATGTTTTAATTTATAAATTATAAATTAATCACAAATTAAGAGAGATAAGTGAGTGCATGTATTTCCAATATTGCGAGTAAATTAGAATGAAGGAAGTATTTGATTCTTAAATTTGATAATTATAAACTCAAAATCAAATCAAACACAATAAAATGAAAATACAGGTATAATAATTTGGTGATCAAATTTGACAGTAAAAATATGATTCTTAAAGAAGATAACAAATCAATACTTAGCTTAATGTCTTACTTAACATAACAAAAAATCGTACTTGACATACCATAAACCTCTACTACACATGCCATAAACCCGTACTACACATACCATAACCCCCCTACAACATATATCTTAAACACCTATCTCGAATATCATAAACACCTACTATGTAATCCATTAACACCTTTCGTACCATAAATGCCTACTTTAGATATTCAAAGCTCTACTACACAAATTAAAAATTTCTAATTCATATGTATTGTAAACACCTACTTTTCATATTATAAACACATACTTCTCATACAATAAACGCCTACTTCTCTTACGTCATATATCAAAAATTCCTACTTCACAAATCATAAACAACTATTTCATTTAGTCAAAATATCTAATTTACGTACTAAAAACCCTACGTGACGTATTACAAAAACCTACTTCACGTACTAAAAATTCCTACTTTATATATCACAAACAGAATAGGTATCTTAATTAGTTGAAGTATGTATTTTAATGAGTCATAAATGTTGCTTTAATTAGTAAAAATAAGTATGATAATGGTTCACAATATGCATTGTACATGTACAAGTAAGTACTATGATGGTTTATTGTAAATATTTTTTATCAGTAAAAGCGAGTATTTAAAATGTCTATTTATTATCTTAAAACATCCATTTTTAAATCTTAAAACTCTTGTTTTAAACTATAAAACACCTACTATAAGTAGTTAAATGTCTACTTATATTAGCCTCCAAAACGAAGAAACAGATTAGCCTCCAAAACGAAGAAACAGACTCCTACTATAATAGGTAAAACACCTACTACAAACACCAATTCAGATATCAAAAACATCTATTTTAGATATTAAAGACCTTACTTTACATATCACAAACACCCATTACAGATACAAAATATCCCTACTTTATACATCATAAATATGTATGTCACGTATTAAAAACTCTTACTTTAGATTGATATACACCTATTTTATAGTATTAAACACTTCGTCACCCTTTTCATTATATAGCCACCCCTTTTTTAATATAATTACTAAAATGCCCTTAAATCTATTTTTAGTTATAAAATCAACCATTATTATTACTAAACTAAATTTACTAATAATAATTAAAGTAAAATGTAAAATATTAATTTTAAAAAAGAAAATAATTTTTTAAAATCTAAAAATAAACCTAATCACACGTTTTGTGTTGAAATTTGATACATAATCACTCTTTTACCCGAAAACGTTTGATAGGAAAATCACATTACTGCAATATTAGCGTCATTAGAACCTATACTTCAAAATCTTTCCAATGATATATTATACGCCCAATTTTGATAACCAAGCGATAAATGATGATCGTTTAAAGTTTGTTTGTGATGAAATTTAATACATGTTCAATCTTTTGGACATAACTTTTTATAAAAAAATTGTATTAATGAAAGGTTTAAGACATTAGAAACTTGACTTCAAGAGCTTTCTAACGACATATTATATGCTCAATTCTGATTATCGAGCGAGAAATGACAACCGTTTAAAATTTACAATGATTTCTAACATTCCGTCGCACGTGACCGTATCGCGGTATGGTCGCATAAAGCGCGCGACCTGACCGCGGTGAAGTCGCGCGTTTTACGCGAACGTACCGCGGTCCGGTCGCGCGCGACTGAATGTAAGAAATCATTGCAAACTTTAAACGGTTGTCATTTCTCGCTTGATTGTCAGAATTAGACATATAATATGTCATTGGAAAACTCTTGAAGTATAGTTTCTAATGCCGCAAACGTTGCATTAATAAAATTTTTGTATAAAAAGTTATGTCTAAAAGATTGAACATGTATCAAATTTAAGCACAAACAAACTTTAAACGATTGTCATTTCTCGCTCGATTATCGAAATTGGGCATATAATATATCATTGGTAAGATCTTGAAGTCTAGGTTCTATTGCCGCAAACATTACAATTATATGATTTTCCTATTTAAAGTTATAGCCAAAAGAGTGAACATGTATCAAATTTTAACACAATCATATTGATTCCGCAATCATATTGATGCTCATTTTCATTGGCCATTATAATTCGATTTTTAGTTTTAACTTCTTTTAGTCCAATGAGTGTTCGGAGAGAATTTTTAGAGAGATGTTAGAAATTGAAGGTTTGAAAAGTAAACAAAGGCAATTTTAAAAGTTTAATATTTAAAAGGTGACAATAAAATAAAAAGAATGACGAAGTTTAATAATGTTAAAAAGCTGATAGAAAACATCGAACGTAACTCAATTAGTCAATTGAAATATCTTTCTTTATGTATACTTGTAATTTATAAATGAATTGATTTATTATTCAATTTAAGAATGCTCTCATGAAATCCTCTGCAACACTTCTTTTACCTTCTACTACTTCAAACCTTAACCAATTCGTCGAAAATGGCGAAACTTTCTCTTCCTGTGCTTCATCTCCATAATGGTGGACCTTTGGACTTTAAATCCTTCTTCAGTTGCAGAACAATTCCCAATAATTTCTCTCAATTCAAAGGTTGTGTTTTTTCTATATGAAAACTCTAAATTTGTTCAAGTCATATGCATTTTTCCTTTATTTGTATGAATAAATAATGGTTTCTAGTGTTCTATTACTGCTTTAAAATTTGATTTAGGTATAGCTTCTTGTGTATTTTATCCTCTTCTTTCATGTATTTTAGAAACTACATACTTTTTGCTATTCCCTGTTTGATTTCAATTAGGGTTTCATGCTGAAGGTTGTAGTTTGAGTTCATATACTATTGCTTTTGGTATTCATGTGAAGCTGTTGATTACGGAAAACCGTTATACTATTGTTTGGCTGTTGATTTTGGACGTACGAAGTAATTGAATTTGTTTAGAGGTTTAATAGTTATTACGGTATCAAATTAGGTTATGATGAAATTTTAGGATAATAAATGTAGTTTACATTTTACAATAGTGAAGGTTGCCTAGGGTTGTGTTTATGATTACAAATGGTTGAGCAAATCTATTCTCGATATCTTTGTTTTATGTTACTTAAACTCGAGCAAGTGTCCATCTGTCTCCACTACGGTATGAGCGTATTGTATATGTGTGGGGCATGTCAATTTTCTGGAAAATGTTCATGTTTTTGGCCTAAATCAAATCATTGAAGTGTTTTTGGCATGATTGAGTGTTTGAAGTGAGTTTGAACTTTGACACGGGTATCTGAGTTAAAAAATAAAGAGTACAAGCTTCATCGTCCTTCTATTCCTGAACCAGAATAATTGCATTGATTGGATAATGAATTTCAATTGAAGTTTGGAAGAAAATAAATTGCAATTGGTGGGTAGAGAGTGGATGGAAGGTGAAATGAAGTCAAGTAATAAGAGTTAATTATGGTATTCTGCATTAGTTACAGGAAACAGTGTTTATCAGTTTGGGAAGAATTAATTTCTTGCTTTGGAGAACAATTTCAACTTTGGAAAAGAAAAAAGGAATGCCACTAATGATTTCCTCTCATCCAAACCAAGCGTAGCCCATTATCTGGAGACTAATTGTTTTTAGTTGGGCTAAAGAGAGGGAGAATACATCATGAAAATTTTTAGTTGCAATCTGACTATTGCCAGGGCAACAGGCATAGATACACTTCTGTGAGGGTGTTATTAGCTATTCCACTAGTTTGGTCTTCAATTTCATATTACGAATCTGATCAAGAAGATGATACAAAAATGACCTGTTAATTTAACCAACTATGATACAGAATCTGCTTTTCCATACCACCTTGCTCACGATAGTTTTTGAATTTACTTTGAAGCTCCTCAGGCTAACCTACTTTTTTCAACAGAATTGTCCACACGGCTTATGAATTTATGCCGTCTAATAGCAATGGTGTCAGTGTCCTTCCCTTCATAATCTTCTGATTTTTAGAGAGATTTTATTGATTGTAGATGTAGTGATGGATCTAGATATTATATTAAATGGCTTCAAAAAGTCATAGTTTAAGTCAATAACAAAGTCAATTTTGTATAACTGAAAATTTTAAAATTATTAATGCGCATATATGCAATTACCATCAAAAAATATGATGCATGTATTAAAATTAGAAATATCAAATAATTATTATTTGACTAAGAACTTTAAATTTTGCCTATTTTTTTTTTCGTTCTATAGAAAAGTACTCATTTTTATTTGCACACAAATCATAATCTATCAAATACAAAATATTATAGCTTATGATACATTAATACTCATTCAAATTAATTGACAAATGTCATTATAACTACACACTATCAATTTAGATACTTTTTTCAGTTATCTATATGTCAAATTGGTATAATCTTATTTTATTTTTTCTTTATCATACACTAACACATATACCTAAATTTAAAAAGGTCGGAAGAATCACGTGTGGTCAAATGACCCCATAGCCTTCTATGTGCATCCACCCTTGTGTAAAAGAAAGAAAAATAATGTTTCTTTCAACCCTTCCCCTCCATTTTGTAAATAAATATCCATACAACAAAAGATTTGTATCCACAGGAACATTATATCTTCTGTTGTATGTGATTTATCAAGATTTTCCATTTATGCATGTGACTGATTTTTCTATTGCTTAAATAATATGTAATAGATCTCACTTATATCTCTATATCTCTATTGCACAGGTGGATATTTTGTTCCTAGCATTACAGTACGGAAAATATCTTGCACCAGCACTCATGTTTCTGTACAGCATAGCCAAAGGCATATTATATTTTCAAAAGTTCCACTGTTATTTAAGGTCAATAGAAACTCGTCTTTGCTACCTCCTCAAAGTGGGTCTCAATCTGCGGAGCGTATGTTTATACGGTCTTTTTCACAAGAGGTACCACTGTCAGAGTTGCAGGATGGACAAGGTGTTTCTACACCAAATTCTACAGTTAATGATGGGGATATTTTGCGTGAAAAGAGAACATTTAAGAACAGGTTTATGAATTTTGTACGCTTTGGCTCCGTCATAAATGACACAGCTGAATCATTTTTTAAGAGTGAAATTCGCCGTAGATTGTTTGTTACTGCTGCTCTGTTAATTGCTAGCCGTGTTGGATATTTCATCCCGCTGCCTGGGTTCGATCGCCGATTGATACCTCAAGACTACCTAAGCTTTGTTTCTGGATCAGCTGGTGTGCATACTGGTTTTATCCCTCTCTATCATCTGATGCTTACATTGTTTTTATATGATGGCATCCCTGTAAGTCTGTAACTAATAAGTAATGACTGAGATGACTGATTAAAATGTTGGGGCCTGGGGGTTGACTCTGATGAAAAGTATATTATCTTGTTTGATCTTGTTTTGACTGCATTTTTGATTATTGCTTGATTATGTTCACATTCTTATTACAATGCGTAGTGGATGCACGGTCTGTAACACTGTCAAAGCAATATAATCTGAAGTTTTTGACACAGGGAGGAAGCTGCTGCTTATGAGAGAATTTAGTGTCGACGTTTTTTGTTCTGCCCTACTTAACTTTTTTTTTTTTTTTTTTTTTTTTTTAAAAATGTTTGAAATGACTGAATAATCACATGGACTTTGATTGCTATTAGGAGGTTGATATAATTTATCTACACTCAAAATTGAGTAAGTTTCTGGTGACTACAGATGAACTTGGTGATTACGCACCAGAAGTGAAGATGTCACTTTTTCAGCTGGGAATCAGCCCTCAGATAGCAGCATCTATTCTTATGCAGGTTTTTTTCCTTGAACTATGCATAAAATATGTGCTCGTTCCATTTTCTTTCTTCTTATGTTCTCTTAGGCCTTCC
The DNA here is from genome assembly GCF_026212465.1 of Amaranthus tricolor. Classification (NCBI taxonomy): domain Eukaryota; kingdom Viridiplantae; phylum Streptophyta; class Magnoliopsida; order Caryophyllales; family Amaranthaceae; genus Amaranthus; species Amaranthus tricolor. The sequence continues at coordinate 29,052,019 of NC_080053.1, forward strand.
ATTTGCTAATTTCTTCATAAACATACATGATGATTTATAAAATTTTATTTAGTGACGTTATGCAAAAGCAGGCAAGCACAACAAACCTTTAGGTTTGTTCGAGTCGATTAAAATGAGAAATTTCATCATTTGATTGTATATCAAGTGAGAGGGAATTAGAGGATGTAAGAAGATTTTTGAAAGATTTTGTTTAATTTCTAGTTTGTACTAGAATAAAAATTCGATTGCTTTCATACCTTATGCAATGGTTTTTAGGTAATCTATGTGTGACCTATTCTTTTCACTTCACTGGAATCTGGTACAATTTTTGAAATTAAAGCCTTGATGGAATAAACATAGATCAGGAAAAGGGTATTTTGAGAAATCATTCTCCTCTCTCTCTTACGCAAAATAGTGCAAATTTATAATGATTGGGCCAATTGACGTTGAATTTTAGTTAAATGTTCGGCTTTGCATACCTTTGATGCTTCTGCCTTGTGTCCGTTGTTGCCTGTTGGTAAAATGTGAAGCTTGTTTTTCCTGATTTATGTTCTCTTGTGCTTTTAGAAAGGGTAAGTTTTATCATCGAACGATCATCAGATCGACACTACTATATGGATTAGAATATTGGGCTTATAGAAAGGATCATAGTATAAAGATGAGAGTAATAAAAATGCGAATGCTTTAATGGATGAGTGGGCGTGCTTTGAGGGATATTTCAAAACGAAGATATAAGAAAGAGTTTAGGAGTTGCAAATATTGAGGAAATGACAAAAGAAAATAGTTTATGATGGTTTGGGCATGTGCAAGAACGGGGTATTAGCGATCTAGTAAGGAAGACGAAAGCTGGAGCTGAGGAGTTTTAAAAAGAGAGTGAGGAAGACCGAAGATGACTTGGAGGACATGAGGGAAAAAGGATATAAGTGACTTAGACTTGCACTAAGAATTTTCTTGCAATGTCTAATTTATTTATCCGTGTCCTATTGGATGTAGGAGTGAAACACAAGTCTTAATGTTTTTGTTTCAGTTTGATTATTCCTGATCAATTGTTTGTGAAACTTTTGTGTTAATTTTTTCACGTGCTCATCATGATGTATGCTAATCTGGACTGTTTCCTGGTTAAGTCTTCTGTATTGTTTTTATTTCCAAGTAGAGTGAGAATCATGAGCTCTTTAAACCTTTTCTCTAATCTTTCTGTGTGCTGTTTTCACCATCCCATTAGTTTGTCCATTTAGCTAATGCTTTCTTGTTTCTTATCTTTGTGACATGACACTTGCCTACTGTATGCAGATACTTTGTCATGTTGTTCCTTCATTGGTTAAGCTGCGAAAAGAAGGTTTAGATGGTCATGAGAAAATCAAGGCTTATATGTGTGTACGCACCACTGGTCCTTATGTGGTATTTTATTATTGCCTTGTTCACAATTTGGAATAATTGACAGCTGAAGTGCTGAACTCTGATGATTATCTTCAGATGGTGGATCTCTCTTGGCTTTGCCATTTTGGAAGCCTTGATAGTTGCTTGTCATTCATTACAGTATTCCATTTATGGTGCCAGTCATAGGTAATCAATAATAAATTTTACTTTTCCATTCAAATTCCTTTCATGTTCATATAAAAAATGGTCGTCAGCATTTCTACAGTGTTTTTCTTTATTTAAGAAGCTTCAATGGGATTATATTTCTTAGGTTACTGCTGTCATTTTAATCATGAAAATACTTCTTTTCCTTTTTGAAATATCCTTCCTTAAACCTAGTGAATCTTGCATCGGCTGGATTAATATCATTGTATAATTGGGAAATATGCAAAAAAGAAAAAAGAATCGTGAAGCGTTACCGTGGCGTTGCAGTTGTACATTCATATATGTTATTTTCTCAGGGTTAAGCATGTGATGGTAGCATCTCTTTTGATGGTATGTGGTGCTATGACTATGACTTGGATATGTGACAAAATTTCAGAGGCTGGATTCGGTATGCTTTTCTCTTCACTTGGACTTTCCAAATACGGATCTTGATTATTTTCTTTGCATAACTTTGATGTGTCTCCTGTGTGCCGTCTATAAAGTTATATTATTCACTAGTTATTGGACCATGTGCTTTGCACATGGTTCCCAAAGCTGTGACTGTTGTCAATACACATGAGGGTCCTATAACTAACATGGAACCTATATTCTGTATGTTTTACCACAAAGTTCTTTCATTTGAGCTAGTAGGTCAGCAATGCCAACACAGATAAAGAAAATTTGATACAATTGGCTAATTGCAACTCATTTGCCTACCAGATTCAAAATCCAAAAAGTAAATTCCCAAAAGAGTTTCAATTGTTACTAATGAGTATTTATATTTTTATTCTGAGTGTCCCTTTTTAATGGGTACTGGGGATGTATGGGGTGAATTAGGTGTGAAGCCTTTGAGAGAAACAGGAAGTTGTGTTAGAAAGAAACTTTTGCTTTCTGTTGATGGGTAACATTGATCTTCAATTCAGCAGATTGATTTTATTTCAAGTTGTTTGCATGCTGTGGTGTTTAATTTACTAGTGTACTTCCATCAAAATTTAACTCAAGATTTTTCAAATAGTTTTGCAATGACTTATGATGATTTCCTTAGTAGTTTTTTTTTGTTGGACTTTCCTCTAATAGGACGTGTATCTTTCAGGTCAAGGATCATCTCTGGTTATTTGTGTGGGAATATTGACCAGCTACACAAATATACTATGCAAAATGCTGTCGCAGTTTTCAGGTACAGAAAATCAGTATGTTAGATATTCTGTTGCTGAAGAACGTTCTTAGTTTCTCAACTTTATCATTGTGAACTGAGAAATTGAACAACACCATATTCTAGCACCTTCTCTTTTTTCTTTGGTTTTGGTGCCTTTCTTTCCTTCTTGAAAATTCTTTCTACTATTTCAAGTTTATTTTTGTTTTGAATCTCACAGTCTCTAAGTTCTATAAATTGAAGATAATCTGCTACTTTTGGTTCTTAACTGATTTTGTAACTTTAATTGGTTGAAGATCTGTAATGACTTATTAGACAGTCATTGTACTATGCCAGTTTTCTTTCAATGACTTCTGCATGCATCAGTTAATTGTATATTGTTGTTAGGTGTTGGGGATTTGATTGCCATGACCGATCTAATGAAATTCCAATTTCCAAAAACATTTCTGATAATCTAGTTTTCTTCTAGCCAAGCATCTGTCTTACTCTATTTTCTCTTTCATCATTTAATAATAATTATGCATAAATAAATAAAGTTTGAATCTTGTGTTTGAATAGATTATGTGAATGGTGAGCTGCAGACTTGAAGAAACAAGTCTGCACCCCCTTTTGTGAGTGTGCAATGTGTCCTATGAATATTGAGAGTATGAATAAGTGACTCAGAGCTGGCCTTTTTGAAGACAATTTATTTGGTGTAATGAGCAGAATCATCTCACATTCCTTTTCAGCTACACCTGCACATTGGTATTTTGTTGTCTCAGGGTATGTGCAGGGTGGCGGCTTCATTCTCCGATCCTGTGAGCGTTGTTATTGAAGGGTAATTATAGATTCTGAGCTTTACCTACAAATGCTGACTTAGTAGGATGAGTGGTCACGGTTCTCTTAGTTGTCTCTCTCTATGGGCGAGAAGGTTTTAGGGCTTATCCTTGAAGTACATTAAGCATGATTGACATAAAAATTTGTTCTACTGTATTCTTCCTTGAAGAGAACCTATGGTCCTTTATTGATGTAAGTTATAACACGGGATTTCTTACAAGATGGTTTTAAAATAGAAATAATGGTTCCTAGGGAATTTGGAATGCTCCATCCAAGTCCAACAAAATCCATATGCTCTTTTCTGAAAAGGGTTTCAGTGGGCTTCTGAAAAACAAAATAACTTGCAGCTCTATGTGTCTTGCTCTGTACTTCTTTTTCCTGTTCAACCTGACTGTAGTTGCTCTCTGTAATTTGATTGGACGCTGTGCTGCTTCTGCATCATGCTGTAATTCTTGTTTAAAATCATTGTTTCTTTCCTTGCCATAACTGAGCATATACACTATTGGCATCAGTCATGCTGGAAAAATTATCAAAGTCTTGAAACAAAGATTGACGAGGCTGTATACTAGGGGTGGTGCGTGATACGTGTTAAGAAGAGGCTGTTTCATTTGACAACTTAATATTTTTTATGCCCTGATTATAATGAATATTTTGTGGAATGAAACATAGTATGGGTCAGATCAGTTCATATACAACTGATCAGCTTGGCATAGCTGGGGCTTCAAGCTTTTTGTGATAGGTTTAGTTTGTGAAGATCTACTTCTAGTTGTTTACTATGCTTCAGAAGCAGAATGATATTTTGAACTGTGAACAGTGTTTAATCAAATGGGTTAGATTGTCAGTTATGTGTTAAAAAGCTGATAAGCTGACATCAAGCTCATTTTCCAAAAAAGATTCGTGTTGTTGAATAAATCTAATGCTGGCTAAATTGACCTATACACATTTCCCAATTTGAAATTCCCAAGAAAACCAGGAGTTACTCTGAACAAGATGTTAACTTCATCGGTAACTGATCCCATTCAAATTTATACTAAGTTGAACTGAACTGAATATCTCATCATTTTGTATGACTTGAGCCAATGCCAGCCTAATTGGCCTGTTTTCCAGGTGTAATTAAATGAGCTCAATGTCAATGCTAACCTGCTTGTTTTGTTTTCTGGTTGTGCTTTGTGTTGGGTTGCCAGCTACCAAGTCTATTCTTGACTTCATATACTCAAATGCTTGACAAATTTTCATGATTGTTAATGATGAGCTCTGTTAGCTCGTGCGAGGTTTTTTCTTTCTTAACTAGACTTTTGTAATTCATTCACAAATATGGCATGGTTTTTGTTTGTTTATTGCTTTGCAGGAAGTGCTTTGAGTTGGTCACCATATGCTCTTGGTTTATTAGGCATCTTTATGGCTGTAACCATGTGGGCAGTCGTTGTGACTCAAGGTTGCAGGAAAATCAAGCTGCAGTACTATGGTTTCAAGCTTGCTTCCACAGCGAGGTAAATCCTGTTTTGTTTGTAGTTAACTTGCTGATTGACTTCTCCATTGTCAACGTTTCAAAGACTGGATACCTATTTGAATGAGCTGCTTGCCTAGTTAAAAGCATTAACAAAGGAAACTGCATTTGCCACATTGATGTAGAGTTCAAGCATTTAGCATTCTGTTTAATCTGGATAGACCTATATTTATACTGCCTCACAAAAAATTATGGAGCCGATTGGTGGATGAATTATGAACATACCATACACAAAATCGTTAGAGCTTTGTTGTCTTAAATTAGGGTTTTGTCAATTCAGGCCAAGTTAGTGATATTCAATTTGTTTGAGGACTCCTTAAGCTAAAGCATTAAAGACGTTGTGTTCAGAGTTTATCTGCCTATTTCTTATTTTGATGCTGTTGTGTAAAGCTCTTTTGAATTGTAATTAACACTGTTAATTCCATGGTTTCCACAGGAATGAGTCTCCAATTACTGAAGTGGAGCCCTACATTCCATTTAATATAAACCCATCTGGAATGCAGCCTGTTCTCACTACATCATATCTCTTGGCAGTTCCTAGTATACTTGCAAGGTCATAATTTCAGCTCTAATTTACTTAAACTACTACTGTATATACTTGCAAGGTCATTATCTGTATGTATAATTGTATACCCTGCATGTTTATGTACCCACATGCATGAGCGCCCATGCAATATACATATGTACATTGATATTTTGAAGAAACTAAGGGGTGTTTGGTAAATGACTTTTTGGTTGTTTTTTGGCTTTTGGCTTATTGGTTAGTCAAAAAGCCCAAAAAAAAAATGTTAGACCAAAATGAAAACTAGTTTTGCTAGCTTTTTTTATTTGCTTTTGGGAAACTAGTTTTGCTAGCTTTTTTCATTTGCTTTTTGGCTTGTTGTATCTTTTGCTCTAATAAGGTGTGTTTGGCAAATGACTTCTTTTGTTGTCATCAATTTTTTCATAGTTGACTATTCTGGTTTGCACTTAGAACTCTACCTGCCTAACATGAATTTTTATGGCAGTCTGCTAGGTTCACGATTTTGGGAACATGTTAAAGAGATACTGAATCCAGAAACATCAGTTGGAGCAGAACCGTGGGTCTATTACACAATATATGCGTTCTTTGTTTTTGTTTTCAACATTTTTGATATTGTAAGTACACCAACTCCACTTTACTTTTGAACATGTGATTGAATGCCTTTTTAATTATTCTCACATATTATGTTTTTCCTGTTGGAATTTTGCCCAATATGGCATCAGGATATGTTTGTGCACGGCATTCACACTAGAATATACTACAATTTTTGTGATGACTTATTTTGCTTTTTGTTATTTCCTTCATGTTAGAAGTAGTTGCGTCATGCGTGTGTGATGAACTGCTCTTTAATCATACCGCTTTTGACTGAAACTCCATCAGGCCAATATGCCAAAGGAAATTGCTGAGTATTTGAACAAGATAGGTGCTAGAATCCCAAAAATAAAACCTGGAAAGGCAACTGTGGAATACTTGACAAAAATTCAAGCATCAACACGTTTTTGGGGTATGTTGTGCTGCCAAGGCTTCAAACTAATTTTCTGTTATTTGATCTGCATTGTACTATTGTTTATCAGTGTTCTTGTCAGTTGTCTTGTTCTTTTTCCTCTTCCTATCCCTGTGTATATCTTTTCTTACCTTGTTTTATTTTTTATCAATAGGGGGTTTGTTGTTGAGCATCTTGGCCACTGGCTCAATATTACTTGATAACCATTTGCGCCGTATCAATGAGAGCTTTGCTATTGGATTTACTTCGGTTCTCATCATTGTAAGTTTGATGCTTTTTCATATCCTTTTTGTTTCCATAGAATTTATATGTACAATGCATATGTTGGACAAACGACATGATGTGCTTGATACTTTTTTTATTACTAGTTACTTGAAATTTATACCCCAATTAATCTTGCAGCAAATTGGCTATCTTTGGAGTTCTAACGTCTCATACTTTGGTAGGGATTAAAAATATTACACAAAATGGTGGTATTAGTTGAAAATTCTCACAAAGACTAGGATATGTTGGAAACTT